>NC_063202.1:12163970-12206470 GCF_017589495.1 Alosa alosa
GCCAGGCAAACAAACACACACACACACACACACACACACACACACTCCTGCTTTTGACTGTGTAAGCTGCTGTGAGCAGCTGTAAGCAGTCTATTGACCGAGTTTTTGGTGTGTGTGTGTGTTAGTGTGTGCACATGCGTGAGAGAGACTGCACCCAGTGAAAATCTTGAATACTGTATTGTAGAACAGCTTGGCCCAGTCTTTACTGGGGCAGGCACGCCGTAACATGCCAACCCCCACACACACACACCCCCCGAGCCCCAGCCCCAGTTGAATGGAAAATTACATCCCACACAAAATCACTCCACTCACACACACACACACTAAACACCACACCATACACACACATACACACCACCACACACAAAATCACCCAGCTTTATTAGATTTGAACTTTAAGTGAATGTGCTGTCTGAGTATCTGTTTGTGTGTGTGTGTGTGTGTGTATGGTGGGCGTTTCAGCGAAAAGAGGGGGCGTGTTCCGGCGCAAACGGTCCCTGTTGATATTTTGCAGTTTCAGAAAACAATTCCGCCACAGACCAGGAACCTCCTGGTCTAAAGTCAGTGGCGTGAATTCAGATGCTATTTTAAGGGCGCATGCATGGCCACAGGCCTGCAGAAATGAATGCTATGCCCACCGATCTACAGACACCCTGTGCACAGATGGAAACATTCAAAGCCTTGATAATATTTGTCCGTTTGTTTGTGCATTGTTCAACTAAAAATTTAGTAGCCTATATAGTACATCTACATGCAATATCTTTACAACAACAACGCCTAATTACGACCTATTAATTTGGACAACTTTATACAGCCCTATAAAGGCTAAAGTTACCTTTAGTTTTGTTCCAATTTACCGTTGTGTATGGCTTTAAACATCGTGTGCGCTTTAACATCAGCCTATAAGCATTACTCCAGCTGCGCTAAGGTTTTGACAAGCACCACAAATTTGCCTACCTTGTAGCCCATCTGAAATAACTCCAAAACTTTGCTATGTTCCCTTCATCCTTTCGTTGTTTTCAAAAAACGTTTTATATCCATGATGGCCTTGAAGTCTTGAGTATGTGAATTCGCTTAAATAAGCTTATTATGTGCTGTTAACCAGCAACCATAGACAGTAAAAGAAAGCAGCAAGTAGCCTTCGCTACAATTTCTGTAGTTGCTGCGTCCATTTATTGTTATTCTCTCTCCTGCTCAAACAAAAGTTATGCGTGCATTAAGTTGATGATAACATGTTTACAAACTCTACATAAAATAAATATTGTAAATAGCCCACTGTCATGCAGTTAATGGGATACTGTGCAGAGTTGGAAAGTTAGGTCAACTTGGAAAGTGTTTCTAGTTGCCTGTTGGTAAGGTACAGCCGTAGCTTACACCTGCAGGAGCTTGCTTGGGCTTCTGTGTTGCGAACACATTTCCACCTAATCACGGATGTGTTGATGACATAAATTAGGAAATATTAGAGGACTTAATGAGACAAACTGCATGCCGATTCCATTTAACCCAAATGCCCCAGCAGCAGCACGGGAGAGGAGAGGTTATCTGACAGATCAGCATTGTCTATAGTGAGGTAATGTTAGATTTCATTACAAAAATATCACCATGCATTCATAAGCTCGTGATTCAGTGAGAGTGATCCCAAAACATCGGAAAGTGACATTTCTGTATTACATTTTGTCAAGAGGAAAAATCGATAGCAAACTGTTCACAACTGACTATAGCACTGTGAACTGTTCCTGGTTGCGCCTGCAAATCCGCCATCATAATAGCAATCCGCTATGGAACAAGCGTGCCTGTTGTTAAAGGGAATGTGAGATGACGCTCTGATTGGTTTATTGCACATTACGCCCAAACCACACCCATGAATAATGTAGCTGCTACAGACCACCCCATTTTAGATTTGCGTCGGGCGCAACAGTCAATATTCCGCCGGTAAAATAGAGACAGCGCCCAAGATCCGCCCACAAAGCGATTTGCGCAAAGTCAATTGCGTTAAAGTGCAAGATATAGCCCTATGTGTCTTTGTAACATGCCAATTTACTTTCCCAAGGGGAAAAGTAAATTCTCTTTCAACTCTCTTTCAAACAGGCTCATTCACTACCCATGACTGTAACATTTACCTGCAATAGCACTGATGCCCATCTATCATCAATACCACTGATGCCCATCTACCATCTACCATCAATACCACTGATGCCCATCTACCATCAATACCACTGATGCCCGTCTACCATCAATACCACTGATGCCCATCTACCATCAATACCACTGATGCCCATCTACCATCTACCATCAATACCACTGATGCCCGTCTACCATCTACAACAATACCACTGATTACATGTATTAATTTAGTCGTTTATTCATTTAGCAGATGCTTCTATCCAAAGCCCATCCACCATCTACTAGCACTGATGCTACTAGCTACTAGTTGATGCCCAGTTATAACACAGCCTACCTTCAGAGTTGTTTTGCAGGGTCTTGAGTGCGTGGAAGAGATCTTTAAAGCCGTCCAGGCTGCGGTCATTCTGGCTATACAGCAGGATCTTCTTAGCGTCGGTGAACAACCGAGAGATTCTGCAACACACATACACACACACACACACACACACACACACAGAAACAGAAACACAACATGATGAAACTGACAACAGACTGGCAATGGGTCAGGCCTTGGGATTAGCAAATGTTAACACCGAGGAATCTAAAAGTGCTACAGTATGTCACACCATAGTGTCACATCCGCACACACACACACACACACACACACACACACACACACACACACACACACACACACACACACACACACAGACAGATAGGTAGACACACTGGCAGACAGGCAGATAGACTGGCAGACAGACAGGTAGAGAGGCAGAGAAGAGAAGAGAGAGAGAAGAATGTCTTGCTTACATGGAATCGTTGAAATTTCCAACGACCCCTGGTGATTCTCCTGGTGTTGGGTGTCTGAAGCAGGGGTTGTTGGCATTGCAGACAATGCCCTGTATCCATGGCAACGTGCCCGCTGAGGGCATTGCCTTGTTTGGGAAGTGACCTAAGCAAAGACAGCAGAATCCATCAATCAATCAATAATTAATCAGACTGATTACTAATCAATAAACAATCTTTCATCACTCAGGAGCATGAAGCAAAGCCTGAAGGAACGTGGAGCCAATGGACTTGATTTTGGTGTGTGTCGATGTGTGGTTGTGTTTGAGCGGACCTTGTTTGTTTATGATTATTTAAGTCTGTGTGAGTGTACATGTGTATGTTTGGATATGTATGTTTATGTTATGAGTGTGTCAGTTATTGTATGCATGTTTTTTACATGTGCATGTGTGTGTCTGTGTGTGTATGTGTGTGTGTGTGTGTGATGATGAGACGAGTACACCAGAACATGCAGGCCACTAATCAGTGTGTTCCTGTAGATTGTGTTATCTTCCCACTAGCATCAGGGCATCTGTGTATGTGTGTGTGTGTGTGTGTGTGTGCACGTGTGTGATCTTATCGGGGGGCCAACACAGTGATTGCCTAAGCACTATACGCAACCTTTGGTCTAATCCTGACTGTGGGGTGGAACTAGTCTAGTATGTGAAAGTGAGTGTGTGTGTGTGAGGAGTTCAATAAGTAGGTCTGCTATCAGGCAACCTTAAGACTGCCAACTGGCCAGCGGCTATGGGCCCTTCACCACTGATAAGATAACCAGCAGCAGCAGCACCTGGGGCTAGAGCGCACATTAGGTTAGCACTAGCACGCTAGCAGTAGCTATGGGCCCTTCACCACTTATAAGAACCAGCAGCAGCAGCACCTGGGGATAGCGCATGCTAGGTTAGCACTAGCACGCTAGCAGCGGCTATGGGCCCTTCACCACTTATAAGAACCAGCAGCAGCAGCACATGAGGCTAGCGCTAGGTTAGCATTAGCACACTAGCAGAATGCTAGTAAAGCCATAATGGATTTCATCATACAAAAGACTCTGGCAGAATCGACTGCTGGAAAAAAAACTTACATTTAACTTCTTATCTACTGGCCTGAGACAGTGTGGAGGTGGGGGAGCAAAAGACTGGGTGCTTGTGTCTTGTGTCTGTATGTGTGTGTGTGTTTTTGTGTGTCATGCTCGTGTCGAAGATTAAAAAGAAATGAATGAGTAGGAGGCAAAACCAAACAAAAACCTCTAACGGATAACTAAATCAGAGAGCTGATCTGTAATTGGTGGCTGAGAATGCTGCAGGGACCTGTTGAAACATGCCACCAAACACACACACACACAGACACACTTCCCAAGTTGCCTCTTAAACATTCAACTACAACACACACACACTTCTTGAGTCACCTCTTAAGGCTCATCCATTCAAAGGACTTTAACTAAAGCAGTAAAAATCATATACGTTTTAGAATGGTAACCTCCACTCTGCATCATTTCAGAGCAGGGCCGTAGTCACCATAGACTTTATTCAAACCAAAATCAAACCAAAATGTCCCCCCCAATATTCGGACATAGAAAAATAAATAAAGAAAAAAACGCTATAGGCTATACAGGAAACCAACAAAAAACCATCTGAAATGCAATCAAACGTAAATAACGCAAAAATTAGTGATCTATTGATGGTTTCAGAGAGAGTAGCCTACACTGTGAGTGGTTTTTCCTGGAGGTTTTTCGCTTATCGCTTGAGGCGGCGCTATCAAAAGCTTCCTGCACGTACCCTACTGCGGTGCGGCCTGTCAACAATATCGCAAAAGATACCGGTACAATTCTCACAAAACTTGTTGGAAAGGCGTAGCACTATCTAAGGACACCCCATTCATTTTTGAAGCTGATCAGACTCAAGGGGAACTTTGAAGCATTTTCCATATTGTAGCCTATTTTCTCGCAATGATAGCAAAAGTGAAACATAGTGTCCTTTTATTTGAATTTGTGCGTGTCTGTGTCATTCATTTCTTTCACATGTCTTACAACATAAATAATGCATTCATATGCTAGTGCAGTGTTGGGAGTAATGCATTAAGAAAGTAATGTAATTACAGTAATGCATTGCTTTTTGCTGTAATTCAGTAATGTAAGGCATTACCAATACAATTTCAGTAATATTTTACTCGGTACAATTCTCAGTAACTGAAGTTACTTTGCTTTTTAATCCAAAATTGAGAAATGCTCAATTGGCACCAGAGAAGATTATCCAATAATTAAAAAAAGTCACAGTATGCTGGTCCTGGAATTTGATTCCCTTGTTTAGATGACTTT
Source organism: Alosa alosa (assembly GCF_017589495.1). Lineage (NCBI taxonomy): Eukaryota > Metazoa > Chordata > Actinopteri > Clupeiformes > Clupeidae > Alosa > Alosa alosa. Next base: position 12,169,213 of record NC_063202.1, read on the forward strand.
AGAAAGGGAATTTGAGTTATCTCTGCCATTCATGCAACAGATCTAACATGGTTAGGCTATACTTCTCATTTCAAGCAGTGAGAATAACTAAAATGTTGCTTTTACAGACAAAGATCGTAGCCATTATTCTCAAACTATTTGCATTAAGTCTACACCACTGTAAGTGGAAGGAAAGGCAACCAACAATGATGAGAAAGTCAACATACAATTTCTCTATGGCTATATTTTACTATATTAAGTTGTGAGTGACCTTTGGCCTTTGGGGCCTACATTATCCCATGAGCCATAACTGCAACCATTATATTGTTCTTTTGTTAGCCTTTAGCCTAGCTCAGTCATTATGCCATACCACATCACCTCCTGCCGTGTAATGAGCTGCATTGAACACATGGAGATCTATTGAGAACACCAAATCCATATTTCCTGTTATTTTGGTGAAAGTAATGTAAACGTAGTGTAATGCCTTACAATTCAAAGACAGTAATATTGTAATGTAACAAATTACTTTGAGATGACAGTAACAAGTAATAAATAATGCATTACGCTTTTGAAGTAACTTGCCCAACACTGGCTAGTAGTAATGTCAGAAATGAACCGGTTTATAAGCCTCTTAGAAATGGTTGTTGCATCTTGCATTTTACATTTAAATGCGCACTCAATCGTGCATCCATGCAGGCAAAACGTACCACTCAATTGTGGCAACGGCACAAAAGTTGAAAAAAAACGTTTACAATGGCGGTGATAGCCTACAGTTAATGTGAATCGCGGACAATAACCAAAGAAAGGAATTTCCACCTCCATTCACCAAATAAAGGCTGTGTTTCTACATGTTAACACAAAACATTTCTGTCAGAAACCAGCCTATAATGCATAGGGTAACTTGAGGTGAGTCAGACAGAAGAGGGACCTGTCTTAGTAGCCTATCTTGAATCCCATCCCTTTCAAACTAGGCTACCTTAAAATTGTGTGATTAGCCGCCAGAATAATAAAATCAAAAAAATACAAAATATGATTGGGCTATAGGTCCAAACAGCCAACAGTCGACCCGTTTACAGTAATAAGTATGCTGATATGACTTAATAAATACAAATCACAATGAAATGCATTTAATCTTAGTGGTTTTTTTTTGTTGTAAAAATATCTATTGACATATAGGCTAATTTAACAGTATGAGCCTAGTGCACTAGGACATAGCAATTAATGTATAAAACTAATGTAGACATATTGCAAAATGCAAAATTAAATAAATTTAAAGATTTTCAAGTGGAGTTTCAATGTAGATGCAATCATTTGGCATACTATGGCCTCACTTTGGGTCAGTTTTGGCCTCCTTTTGTTTTGATTCTGGCCTGCCTAATTTGGGCCATATATGGGCCGTACATCCCTCCAAAACTCTGCCAAAATGCCAAGCCAGTTTTCACAGATTCAAAATGAATGTGCTATCTGAGTATGCCCAGGGGTTCATAATCCATCCGTGCCTATGTCCGTCAAAAGTTTGGTATATCCTAATTGACTGACTTAACTAATGAGTTGTTTGTGATTTTAATAATATTTTTGCATGGCAGGAAATGTATTGAAATTCTGTTATTGAAATTCACACCACACCACAGATTTGGTCCCCCCCAATGTTGAAATCATGGCTACGGCCTTGTTTCAGAGTGATAGAAACCTGAAAGTCGTTCAGAATCCATCAAATTTTAAAAATGAAACATGAACGCACATTAAGAATATTCCAGAGACTTTCCTTATTATTGGTCAGTATGCCACTAGGTACAGTTTCAGTCTTTATAGTTATAGCTCTTGGTGTGGATGGGCCTTTAGACCTTTAACTACACACACGTACGTGCACACACATACACACACAAACACACATTCACACACCTTGTCCCTTCGTCACTCAAACCCCAGGAAGCAGAAGCGAAACTCTCACTTCCACTTCAGACACAGACACGCTGTGTGTGTGTTTGTGTGTGTGTGTGTGTGTGTGTGTGTGTGTGTGTGTGTGTGTGTGTGTGTGCACGTACGTGTGTGTGTGTGTGTGTGTGTATGTGCACGTACGTGTGTGTGTGTGTGTGTGTGTGTGTATGTGTGTGTGTGTGTGTGCACGTACGTGTGTGTGTGTGTCTGTGATCAGTTGGTTTGTTCCACCAGAGTGCGGGATTCACTCTTAGGTCAAGCTTGCAGGCAATGAAGCTCAACCGCAGGAACCGCCAGAGTGCTGATGAACAAGTGTCAGGGTCACGACACAAGGCTCTCTTCACACAAGAACCGACCGCGTTCCCAAGGTTCTCTTCACACAAGAACCCACCGTGTTCCCAAGGTTCTCTTCACACAAATCCCACCGCGTTCCCAAGGTTCTTGTCACCAAACAGCCCAACACATTCTCCAAACATGTTCCTCTGGCATTTAATAGAGTGAACCAGGTTGACATCTGTGTGTCCTAAAAAGCACGCTGAGCTCCTGATAAAATCTGCTGTGATTACACACACACACACACACAGATATTACTGCCACAGATAACTAGTGTATGTGATAAGTGCCCATGATAAACACACACACACACACACATATCTAGCGTGTGCGATGTGCCCATGTGCCCATGATAAAGGGCCATAAAGTGGGGACAAACACTTAGTTGGTGATCTGCCATATTAGTGTCAATTCCTTTCCTTTACTGTTGCCTAATACACACACACACACACCCAGCTACGTCCAGCTACACTGGCTACCTATGGCGGCCCGCATCAAATTCAAGGCTCTAACGCTTGCCTACAAAGTAGTCTCCGGTTCTGCTCCCACCTACTTGAATGCCCTCTTACAGACTTACACTACCTCCAGACCGCTGCGCCCTCTGACGAACGACGCCTAGCTCTACCACCGGGTACGCTCAAGCCAATCCAAACTTTTCTCATCTGTTGTTCCTCGTTGGTGGAACACACTTCCAGTTCCTACAAGGGCAGGGACATCCTTTTCCACTTTCAAAAAACTCCTGAAGACCCAGCTCTTTAGAGAACATCTACTCTCATAGCAACACTTACAACAAGTCTTACTGATCCTAGCACTCACCAGCCGTTTTAAACTGACAAGTAACTGTTAAAAACAGCACTCACCGACGCACTTATTCTTACTGTACTCTAATGTTCTTTTAAACTGTCCTAAAATTGTGAGAATTGTTCTAAAACTTACTGTTTACCATGTTGTTAATCGCTTTGGTTAAAAAGCGTCAGCCAAATGTAATGTAATGTAATGTAACACACTGTTTGCTTTCTGTCTCGGCTATGTGGTTGGCGAACTGATCAGTTACAGTGTTTTGGTTGTTTGTGTATGTGTGTGTGTGTGTGTGTGCGAGCGTGCGTGTGTCTGTGTGTCCGCGTGCTGGTGTGTGTGTGTGTGAATATGGTTAAGTAATCAGGAAATAACTCTATTATGTGATGGTACAGTTAGTGCTGAATGCTGGATGTGTGTGTGTGTGTGTGTGTGTGTGTGTGTGTGTGTGTGCATGCGTGTTTGTGTGTGTGTGTTTCTGTTCTAAGTATATGAGATTCGTCATGGGTGAATGTGTGCACATTTCTGTGTGTGTGTGTGTGTACGCATACTCACATTCATGTTGCTCGTAGGGTGGGTAGTTGATCCTCACAGCGATGAGAATGAAGAAGATTAAGAGAGGCCAGACGATCTCGACCAGAAGCTGAAGCTGTGAGAGAAACACACACACACACACACACACACACACACACACAGAGACATACTCAAATGTCAGCATTTTTCTTAGAGTGCTGTCTGTAGAACACATTAGGCTCTGTCCCATGAGAGCAGAGAACCTGCTAATAGAGCTTTCAGGGGCTGAAAGCATCCTCCTAACCTTCTTACAACACACACACACACACACACACACACTCACAAACACTGTTCCATAAAAAGCAGTCTCGTTTAAATCCTTGCCTGATATCATAACCCTTTTTGCAATTCCATAGCATGTGTGTGTGTGTGTGTGTGTGTGTGTGTGTGTGTGTGTGTGTGTGTGTGTGTGTGTGTGTGTGTGTGTGTGTATGTGTGTGCGCGTGTGCGCATGTAGGCTGTGTGTTGCAGATAAAGAGGGATGGATAGAGAGTGACAGTGCACGTGTTGATGAGCTAGACTGTGTGTGTGTGTGTGTGTGTGTGCCCCCTGCTGTTTTCCTTGCTAGCACTCTCTAACCACTCAGCATGGTCGCACTGAACTTGGCAAAGCTTTAGCTCTGTTAGTCCCTAAGCAGCCACCATACCGAGAGCCCCTGCTGTTGCTGGGACCTCTGAGACCGGACACCCTGTTGCTACGGCGCCCTGTTGCTATGAACCCGGTGACTTGTGTTCCGCTCTGCGCGTATTTTATCCCCCTGAAAGAACCCGCACTAAATCTCAGCACAAGACTCAAATCCCCTCACTCACTGGCCAGCCAGTCCGATCACGCCACACCAGGGCCTGGCCTCAGGGAGCACTCCAGAACCCAATATGGGCCACAGCAGAACCCAATATGGGCCACAGCAGAACCCGAAGTGGCCAAACTGTGTGAGGTCATATAGCTGCTCAGGGCCCTTAAGTACTTCCCAACAGTAAGAACCAGTTAGTCTCTGTGTTTGAAAGGATTCAAACTCACCCACTATTCACCTAATATACAACTCATCAGCACTCTGATTAAACACTACACTACTCAAAAAACACTGCTCAACCCCCACACACACACACACACACACACACACAGATTAAACCCAACACTGCTCATCCCACACACACACAGATTAAACCCAACATTACTCATCACACAGACACACACAGATTAAACCCAACGCTGATCATCACACACACACACACAGATTAAACCCAACACTGCTCATCCCACACACAGACAGATTAAACCCAACACTACTCATCACACAGACACACACAGATTAAACCCAACACTGATCATCACACACACACACACACACACACACACACACACACACACACATTAAACCCAGCACTGCTCATCCCACACACACACAGATTAAACCCATGGACACTTCAAAATAGGTTACAGAACACTGGGAGAGAGAGAGAGATAGAGAAAGAGAGAGAGAGGGAGGGAAAGGAGTAATTGTGATGCCAATACAGCCCATTAAGTCACACAGAAAGAGCTAACAAGAAAGAGGAGAGAAAGAGAGAGGGGGAGAAAGAGAGAGGGGGGAAAAGAGACAGAGAGAGAGGGAGAGAGAGGAGAGAGAGGAGAGAGAGAGGGGGAGAGAGGAGAGAGAGGGGGGAGAGGGGAGAGAGAAAGAGGGAGGCATTGTGGCTTTACAGAGACCCATTAAACAACAGACAGGAGAGGGAGAGGAGAGAGAGAGCGAGAACACAGACAGGAGAAGAGAGGAGAGAGATAAAGGAGGGAGGGTGATGTGATCTGTCTTACCGTCTGTCTCCGTCTGTAGGTGAAGTTCTTCCACAGCAGGAGGCCCAACTGTGTGGAGATGGACATCTCTCCCCGCTACCTGTGCCGTTCTGCACACACACACACACACACGGCACCGTTAGCAGAATGCACTGAACACACACACATGCGCAAACATGCTTTCTCAGTGTCCAGCGTGAAGCTCAAAGGTAGCTGGACCAAAGAGCAGGAGTCTATCAACCCCGGAGAGAGTTCAGCCTTACTGTTCTACAAGAGAGAGTTCAGCCTATACAGGAGAGTTCTACAAGAGAGAGTTCAGCCTTACTGTTCTACAGGAGAGTTCTACAGGAGAGAGAGTTCAGCCTTACAGTTCTACAGGAGAGTTCTACAGGAGAGAGTTCAGCCTTGCTGTTCTACAGGAGAGAGAGTTCAGCCTTACTGTTCTACAGGAGAGAGTTCAGCCTTACTGTCCCTCTGAGCTGCCTGTGTGTGTGTGTGTCTGGGGTGTGGATGGGGGCGCGGGGGTTAGGTTTCCCAGAGTTCCATAGAACAAAGGACAGTTGAGGGAGGGGGCTGGGGGGACGTCTGTACAGGAGACACTTAGCCTGGCAGGAAGCACAGGGATGAGTGTGTGTGTGTGTGTGTGTGTGTTTGATCAGAGGCCGAGGGGCTGAGAATGTAAATGAGCGTATTCATCCATGTCGCTGGTGATTGAGACTGATGGTTGTCCAGTCAGGCGCCATTGTTCTGAGTGATTACTGGGACACTGCTTACAGGTGATTATATCAACACCTCATCAATGTGTGTCTGGAAGTACATTCCCACTACAAATCAATCACCCATTTGGAATGTCCTACTTGATCTTACTGATGTAACAGTGTTGAGGTTGAGCATAACTTCAACCTGTACTGACCAGAGCAACAGCAAAAGATGTATGCCGTGGGTTTCAGAGTGTTCTCTCAGGCAGCCTGGAACACAACGGAGCGCATGGGCCATTTGATGACACACACACACGCACGCGCGCAAATTCAGAAGAATATGCGAATTGAGGTCCTCAGCAATCTGAAGCGTTTCCTCTTGCGCAACGTGTGGAAAAGATGCGGTGGTAGACCTGATATCGGGCTATCTCGCATTATCTCATAGGCCTACTCTATATACCTAATTACATAAGTGTGTGTGTGCTCTCAGGTGTGTGGGGATGTGTGTGTTCGCGTGTCGGATTTTAACGGTATGGACCGGAATGCATGACGCACTGATTCGAAACCTTGTGAACTCACGCATGACATCCCCGTTATCATCTGCGCGATGATACCTATACCCGGCGCCTGTACCGCTGCACGCAACAGCATGCCCGTTCACACAGTTAGCTCTGCCCCGTTCTCTGGAACTGAAGCTTATCCCTCGACGAATCACCTCCTTTTCTGCCTTTATTGACGGCATCTATTCTCGATTTTAACTTAACTTAGGACCTCTATATCTCCAGACAAAACAACACACAAAAAAACATCTACCCTGCCTACATGAGTAACTCTTAACAAACCCAAATTCTCAGAGATTACTGTAACAAAAAATAACAGTGTGACAAAGGCGTAGGCTACTCACAGCACGGCAGTCGAGTGATCCGGGATGCTTACGGAAGACTATTCCTTCGCCAAAATATTCCCTTCTAACAACCACCAAGTAACGAACAGACAGCTCCAAACATATCTTGATATATATTTGTGTACAATATAGGCCTAACTCTTCACGAGTTTAACGAGTAACTCCTTCAACAGGCATTCCAAGTAAAGAGAACCCTTTGAAAACACATCGATTTTTGTGGACTATGCTTTAGCCGACCCAATGTAAATTACAGTTTACTTTGGAAACCATTTGAGAGAATGTTAAACTTCTGTTTTGAGAGGACCATCGGAGTTCCAAAAAATGAAATAAAATAAAATAAGGCATACGCACCTTACCCCTCGGCACGCGCTGTCTCCTTTTAGATCTTTCGGTATATTTCCTTCAGGGAGAGAAAGCAGACGGCTCACTCTAGCTCTCGCGCACCCCGTCCCGGTGGTTCCTCTAAACTTTCGAGAAGAAGCAGCATCCCCCTCACGGAGACTCTTTATAGCAGTGCGCGTCTGCGTGCGCCGGTCCGAGGTTACTCACGGTCACTGGGGTACAGATTCATCTGTGGGAACACGTGCTCCTTCAAAACAGCACAGTAAAACGGGCGACACCTCTGGCCACATCGCTGCCCGCCACATCTGGAATTAACTAGCAATAATGGAAAACAAAGACAAGCGGCTTAATGATGCTACATTCTTACCGGGAGCTCAACAGAAACAAGTATTTGGAGAAATCACAACAAACAACAACAGACACTATCCTTTAGTAGTATTAACTGATGCAGTAGCCCTAATTCCTGAACGCTTGAATGTTATTCCTCATTCTGTAAGTGGCTTTGGATAAAGGTGTCTGCTAACTGAATAATTGTAAATGTAAATACATGTTTTTGTATGTTCCTGTGATGATTATATGTGGATTATTTAATAGCTGTAGAAGAGGGATTTATGACAAGTGGACTTGTGGCACACACACGCACGCACGCACGCACGCACATGCGCACACACACACACACACACACACACACACACACACACACACACCTGCCTTCACAATACCCTCATAGTACACTCCCATACATCAGTGTTCAGTACAGAGCATGGACGGATTATAAACCACCTGGGCCCCTGGGCACAGACATGAAAAGGGCCCCCCTTCCCACCTTAGAAAGTTAGTAACTCAGTAATAGTAGGGGGGTCCGGGGTCATGCCACCCCCGGAATTTTTTTTTTAGAAAAATAACCCCTTAAATGGTGACTTCTGGCGAGTTTTGTGGAAATGGATTTAAGGTATCTCGATGTGAAAAGATGGCAATTACAAAGCATGATTATCACACATAGTGTGACACGTGTTATTTGACTGAGGGGCCCCATTCAGATATTAGGAGTGGCAGAAAATGAAGACCCCGGGCAGGACCGAAGAGGGAGAGAAAGAGGCTGTGAGTGTGTGTGTGTGTGTGTGTGTGTGTGTGTGTGTGTGTGTGTGTGTGTGTGTGTGTGTGATCTTCCTCAGGGTCAGCAGCTTATCTTCAGAAGTTGAGGAAGTCGTTCAGCCTGTGGCCACTAATACTCTCACTGATCACTGATCACCTCCCTGATCAGATCTGCGGGACGACGGCTCTATGATCACAATGGCCCAGACTCACCACCAGGAATAAGTACATCATGAAACACACGTGATATCCCGTCATGCCCCCCGCCCCAACCCTCACTTGATCAACACCTCTCAGGCCTGGCATCTCTGAAGCAGTGGACACCTCTATAATAATAAGCTTTATTTGTATAGCACCTTTCATACACAGAATGCAGCTCAAAGTACTTTACATTTGAAGCATTTAACACAATAATAGTCAGTCAGTCATTATCAATCACTTTTCTTCATTGCTGGGGCCGTTTATGGTTCACTCAGCAACATATAAAAAATATAGAAAATAACATGTCATAAGACTGGCAGCCTTAACCCCTTTCCCCCCACAAGCACGCCATATGGCAACTGTGGCAAGGAAAAACTCCCATATTCCAGGAAGAAACCTTGAGCAGAACCTGACTTAATAGGGGGAGCCCATCTGCTTCTGGCTGGCTGCGCCCTCCAATAGCAGCAGATGTAGAATAATCTGAAAAGGTAGTCTACAGGATAAGATGAGTTAACTAAAAGCTTTCCTGTACAGGTATGTTTTCAGATCTTTTTAAAACATATTTACTGAGCTCGCCTGCTTGATGAACAGAGGCAGGGTGTTCCATAGTTTGGGGGCATAATGGATAAAAGCAGCTTCTCCACTTTGTTTGTGGAGCACTTTGGGTACGATTAAAAGATTAGAATTGGATGATCTAAGTTTCCTTTGTGGTTGATAAGATATTAAAAGCTCAGAGATATATGAAGGTGCTATGCCATTCAGAGCTTTGTAAGTCATTAACATAACCTTAAAATCAATTCTATAGGAAATAGGTAGCCAGTGCAGTTCAGTCAACACAGGGGTGATGTGTTCTCTCTTCTTGGTCTTAGTTAAAAGTTTAGCCGCAGAGTTCTGTATGAGTGGCAATTTCTTTAGATGTTTTTTGGTAAGACCAGTGAGAAGTGCATTGCAGTAGTCTAACCTGCTGGTGATAAAGGCGTGAATTAGTTTCTGCATCTTGTTGAGTTAAAAAGGGCCGCACTTTGGCAATGTTTCTCAGGTGGAAATAGGCTGCCTGAGTAACTTTACTGATATGGGGCTTAAAACTTAACTCTGCATCTAAGATGACACCGAGGCTTGTTACTTTTGGTTTGACCTGGTGCGCCAAGTTCCCCAGATTACTGACAGAACAATATCTCGCTTTAGTTTTGGTCCAATCAAAAGTACCTCTGTTTTGTCATCATTTAGTTTCAAAACATTTTTGCTCATCCACTGATTAATGGAGGTTAGGCATGCAATGAGGGAGCAAAGGCCATCTGGGTTAGTTGGCTCCACAGAAATATACAATTGGGTGTCATCTGCGTAGCTGTGGAAGTTTACATTATGCTGACTTATGACGTTTCCCAACGGAAGCATATATAGGGAAAATAGCAGGGGACCAAGGCAGCTCCCCTGGGCCACACCAAAAGGCAAGTCATGTTTTTCAGATACATGATCTCCTAGACTGATATAAAAATCTCTGCCAGTAATCTAGGTTTGAAACCAGTTTAGAGCATTATCAGAGAGACCCACCCACTTCGCAAGGCGGTAAATTAGGATGCTACGATCAATGGTGTCAAATGCCGCACTCAAATCCAGAAGAATAAGGATTGAGACTTTGTTTGAGTCAGTAGCCAGTCTGAGATCATTGACTATTTTTACTAGAGCCGTTTCTGTGATTTGATCTAAAACCTGATTGGAATTTTTCAAGGATACTGTTTTCGTTGAGGAAGGTAGGAAGAGGAATTCCTGAGTGATCCCATGATGTTCACATAAGGAGGAAGTGATTGTCCTCTTCTGAAAGTGAACAGACAGGCAGACAGACAGACCAACAGACAGACAGACAGGCAGACAGACAGATGGTGCGGCATGAATGAGAAGTGAGAGTTGAGTTGTTGTCCAGCACTCTGACCCCGACTGGACTCTGAGTCATGTGGACATTTGGGCCGAAGGTCACCACTCATCAGCATCAGTTTAGGTGCTAATGACGTCAAAAACAGGAAGTGATGCAATGCTGGAGCGGCTCTGTTCTCCTACCAGCTAAACACACATTTTCATACTGGACTCTGGAAATCACACACACACACACACACACACACACACACTAATGAGCTGCAGCCTGCATTGGGATTGGGTCCCGCGATACACACATTAGCACACACATACTCTCACACATCATACACACACCAGCATAGACACAGTCACAGATACATACACTCTCACACATCATACACACACTCACACAAAACATACACACACCAGCACACGCATACTCTCACACATCATACACACACTCACACACAACATAGACACACCAGCATACGCATACTCTCACACATTGTGTCCAGGGCTGGATGGTGTTGTCCAGAGCTCAAGGTAAGAGCTGAGTGGGCAGTTAGGGGCAGGGGATGAGAGGGGCAGTTAAGGGATAAGAGGGGCAGTTAGTGTATGACAGGGTAGAGAGGGGTTGTTAGGGGATTACGGGGCAGTTAGGGGTAGAGAAGGGCAGAGAAGGACAGTTAGGGGCTGACAGAGTGTTTAAGGAAATGCATCTTGGGAAACCAGGGAAACCACTGACTTTTGGAGAAGCAGCTCTGAGAGGATGTGGTCCATACGAAGCAGAACATAGAAACACATGAAACACACACACACACACATACACACACATACAGAAACATATGGTTCCAAACACATACATGCACACATACATGCACACAAACATGCACACCCCTTCATTGATATCACCTTCACAATTCTTGCATCCATTGAACTTGTAAGTTCTTGGAGAGTTTCTACTTTAATGTCTTTGCAGAATAGCCTCCCAGAGCTGCCAGAATGTCAGAATAGCCTCCCAGAGCTGCTGCTTGGATGTGAACTGCCTCCCACCCTCATAGATCTTTAGCTTGATGATGCTCCAAAGGTTCTCAGTAGGGTTGAGGTCAGAGGAAGATGGGGGCCACACCATGAGTTTCTCTCCTTTTATGCCCATAGCAGCCAATGACCCAGAGGTATTCTTTGCAGCATGAGATGGTACATTGTCATGCATAAAGATGATTTTGCTACGGAAGGCACAGTTCTTCTTTTTGTACCACGGAAGAAATTGGTCAGTCAGAAACTCTACATACTTTGCCGAGGTCATTTTCATACCATCAGGGACCCTAAAGGGCCCTACCAGCTCTCTCCCCAGGATTCTGGTCCAAAACATGACTCCGCCACCTCCTTGCTGACGCCTTAGCCTTGTTGGGACATGGTGGCCATTCACCAACCATCCATTACTCCATCCATCTGGACCATCTAGGGTTGCACGGCACTCATCCGTAAACAAAACTGAAAATTAGTCTTCATGTATTTCTGAGCCCACTGCAACCGTTTCTGCTTGTGAGCATTGTTTAGGGGTGGCTGAATAGTAGGTTTATGCACACTTGCAAATGTCTTCAGGATCCTACACCTTGAGGTTCGCGGGACTCCAGAGGCACCAGCGGCTTCAAATACCTGTTTGCTGCTTTGCAATGGCATTTTAGCAGCTGCTCTCTTAATCATATGAATTTGTCTGGCAGAAACCTTCCTTATTATGCCTTTGTCTGCACAAACCCGCCTGTGCTCTGAATCAGTGACAAATATCTTTTATATATATTCTACAATATAATGATCACACATACGTTTTCAGGGAAATATCCAATGTTTTCATACCTTGTCCAAGGTAGTGCACAATTTCACGCTTTTCAGCAGCAGAGAGATCCTTTTTCTTTCCCATATTGCGTGAAGAGGACACTTGCTGCTATCAACACCCGTAAGGCAACAGGCCCAGACAACATCCCAGGTCGGGCGCTGAAGGACTGCGCTGAGGAGCTTAAGGATGTCTTCACAGACATCTTTAACACTTCCCTGAAGCAAAGCCATCGCCCCATCATGTTTCAAAGCTGCCACCATCATACCTGTGCCAAGAAAACTGCTCCATCCTGCTTCAATGACTACCGCCCGTGGCACTGACACCCATCATCATGAAATGCTTTGAGCGCTTGTCATGTCACACATCAAATCCATTCTCCCCCCCCACCCTGGACCCCTTCCAGTTTGCATACCGAGCCAAACGGTCCACAGAGGATGCAATCTGCTCTGCCCTCCACCCAGCCCTCACCCACCTGGAAAAAGAGACTCATATGTGAGATTGCTGTTTATAGACTTCAGCTCTGCATTCAACACAACAACTCATCTGCAAACTTGACAAACTGGGACTCAGTACCTACCTCTGCAACTGGCTACTGGACTTCCTCTGTCAGAGGCCTCAAGTAGTATGTGTTGGCAAATAATATCTCAAGCAGCATCACACTGAGCACAGGGGCCCCCAAGGCTGCGTGCTCAGTCCGCTGCTCTTCACCCTGCTGACGATGACTGCACTGCAACCTACAGCAACAACCACATAGTGAAATTTGCTGACGACACATTAACTTTGGTGGGTCTCATCACCAAGGGCTTACGAGACTCAATACAGGTTGGAGGCCGACCTTCTGACCACGCAGTGCAGGGACAACAACCTCCTGCTGAACGTCAGCAAGACCAAGGAGATTGTTGTTGACTTCCTGAGAGGTCACACCCAACACCTGCCACTGACCATCGACGGTGCTGTGGTGGAGAGAGTGAGCAGCACCAAATTCCTGGGGGTGCACATCAGTGAAGACCTCTCCTGACCACCAACACTGCATCACTGGCTAAGAAAGCTCAGCCGCCTGTACTTCCTAAGCGAAACTCAGGTGAGCAAGTGCTCCACCAGCCATCATGACCACATTCTACCGAGGCACCATTGAGAGCCTCCTCTCCAGCTGTATCGCTGTGTGGGCTGAAGCTGCACTGAATACAACAGGAAAGCCCTGCAGCATATTGAACACAGCTGGAAGGATTATTGGTGCTTCTCCCCTCCCTGAAGGACATTTACACCTCCCACCTCACCCATAGAAGTGACCAAAATTGTGAGTGATGCAAGTCACCCCGCTCACAATTTGTTTGATCTACTGCCCTCTGGGAAGAGGTACAGAAGCCTGCGCCCCCCGCACCACCAGACTCACCAACAGCTTCATACACCAGGCTGTTAGGATCCTGAACTCTCCCCCCTCCACCCCTCAGCTACATAACATCCTGGAATTTTAGACCCACAATGGCTGCCTTGCACTACTCCACTGCACTACTCCACTTGTACACTTGCACACTTGCAACTTGTTGTTGTTGTCCTGTTGTCCTGAACACTTCTGAACACACTTCTGCTGCTCTTACATAACTTGCACCACTATGCCACTTGCATACTTAGGTCAAACAAAACTACCTCAGCCATTTATTGGCCTGACTTTTGCACTATTATATTGACTGTCTACTGTATGCACAATTGCACAATTTCTACCAAATTTTGCTGCTCTTATTTCTTCATTGTATGTGCCTTCTTATTTTTACTTTTTATATTGTTTACTTGAATGTTATGTTTGTCTGTGGACCTAATTGGTAAAATATGTCTTGTCTCCACCGTGGGATAGTAGGAAACGCAATTTCGATCTCTTTGCATGTCTTGACATGTGAAGAAATTGACAATAAAGCAGACTTTGACTTTGACTTTGATATTGTTTGAAACCTGTGGCATGCTTAATAATGTGGAACATCCTTCTTAAGTAGTTTTCTTTTGATTGGGCTTACCTGGCAAACTAATTATCACAGATGTCTGAGATTGATTTCAATGATCCAAAGAGCCCTGAGACACAATACCATCCATGAGTTTAATTGAAAAATTAAAAAATTGTATAATAATTTGGAACATGGTGTAAACAAGCCTGATTCCTCACAAAGCGCACATTTAGGCCAAAGAAAGTCACGTTGGCTATTGTGCGTAATACTTGAAGCTGACATAGATACTTGCATTGCATTGCATTGCATCTGAATGTCTGATTATCATTTAGGCTGCCATTCAAGGACATACAAATGGCCTATGAACCTCTATGGCAGGCAAACAGTTGATGGGCTGTAGTTTGCAGCTGCATAGCCACATGCATGGCAATATTCCAATGCACAGAAATCCAACCGTGTTGGTTAATACAATTTATTGTATTATAAACTTAAATACAGGCAAGCCATGTGTTATATGTTAAAAAATACCAGAAATTGCACCAAACAAACCCAAGTGTCGATTTGCCTGTAACCTACAGTATAGGCCATGGACAAGAGTGTGCATTGTGCAACGTGAGTGAACAAAAGTGTTGTATGTGTCCAAAAGTGCCATTGATGGCACAGGCCGTGAATAAAACAGTGAAGTCTCACAGGTTTGTGTGTGATGGTTCCTGTCCGTTGTCGTGGGGCTCTGGCCTCCACGCTGGATCATGGAGTACTACTGGATCATAGGGAGGGTACAACTGGACATGGGCATGCGGGACTGGCCTCCACGCTGGATCATGAGGAGGGTACAACTGGACATGGGCATGCGGGACTGGCAACCTCTTGATCCCTGCTGCATGAGCGAGTTGAGGTCAAGGAGCCGTTTGTTGACCCATGCACACACATGCACATACACACACGCACACACACACACACACACACACACACACACACACACACACACACACACACACACACACACACACACACACACACACACACACACACACACACACACACACACACACACACTCATGAGGAAGCCTCCACTGTGCTGTGGGAAGCTGTGTGTAATCAGTGTAATCAGACCCAGGTGGGTCAGCAGGCATCATGACTCCTTCAGCGCCCCCTTCAGGTGAAGAGCAGTTCTTCTCTCAGTCACCATAACTGTCCGCATGCGTCACCTGACCCACGGAGTCCAGGGGAGTCTGACCCGGCAGCCCCTCGCTCCTCCAGCTCCGCAAACCGTAAACTTTGACCTCCTGGAATCAGCTCTTTTTGGATATCCAGGGATGTTGACACTGAGCCTTTTTCCTCTGATGTCACTGGTGCCTGTAACACACACTCAAACAAACAGCTCATGGCTGCTGCCTCAGACACACACACACAACATAACATGATAAATTCAGGAATTTCCAGATGTACACTATGCAAAAGACACAAACACACACACACACAGACCCGGAAAGGTAAAGTTTCATGTGGACTCTCTCTCACACTCACTCACTCACACACACAACACACACACATACACACACACATACACACCTACACACACTCACTCACACACACAAATGCAGAGACCAAATTTCCCTCACGGGATTAAAAGAGAATATACACCGTGTGCACAATTATTAGGCAAGTGAGTATTTTTACCTTATCATAATTTTTATGCATATTTCCAACTCCAACCTATATAAACCTGACTGCTAATTGGATTTATGCATCATCAGTTGATGTGTATTTGTGTAATGAGGGAGGGTGTGGCCTAAAGTGATCAACACTCTACAATCAAGGTGTGAATAATTATTAGGCAGCTTCTTTACCTCAGACAAAATGGGCCAAAAAAGAGATTTAACAGACTCTGAAAAGCAAAAAAAATTAAAATGCCTTTCACAGGGATGCAGCACTCTTGAAGAAGCAAAGATATTGAGGCGTGATCACAGAATAATCAAACGTTTTGTTGCAAATAGTCAAAAGGGTTGCAAGAAACATGTGGAGAAAAAAGGCGCAGAATAACTGCTAGAGACGTGAGAATAATTAAACATGAAGTTACCAGGAACCCATTGACATCCAGTGCGGCCTTATTCCAGAAATGCAACCTACCTGGAGTGTCCAGAAGTTCAAGGTGTTCAGTGCTCAGAGACATGGCCCAGGTAAGGAAGGCTGAAACACGACTACCACTTAAGACTCATAAGTTTAACGTCAAGACTGGGCCAAGAAATATCTGGAGACAGATTTTTCAACGGTTTTATAGACAGATGAGATAAGAGTGATTCATGACGGACAAGACGGATGGACCCGTGGCTGGATCACTAATGGGTACAGAGCTCCACTTAGTCAGACGCCAGTAACGTGGAGGTGGGGTACTGGTATGGGCTGCTATTGTTAAGGATGAGCTAGTTGGACCTTTTCGGGTTAAAGATGGACTTAAAATCAACTCCCAAAGCTACTGCCAGTTTTTAGAAGATACTTTCTTCAAGCAGTGGTACAGAAAAATCTACATCCTTCAAGAAGGCCATGATTTTTATGCAGGACAATGCTCCATCACATGCATCCAAGTACTCCACTGCATGGCTAGCCAGCAAAGGCTTTAAAGATGACAGAATAATGACATGGCCCCCTTCTTCACCTGACCTAAACCCATTGAGAACTTGTGGACCCTTCTTAAATGTGAGATTTACAGTGAGGGAAGACAATACACCCCTTTGAACAGCATTTGGGAGGCTGTAGTTGTTGCTGGACAAAATGTTCATCATCAACAGATCAAGAAATTAACAGACTCCATGGATGGAAGGCTCATGACAGTTATTGAAAAGAATAGTGGCTACATTGGTCACTGAATATTTCATGAAGTGTTTATTTGTACATTTTGAGTTGTTTATTTTTTATTCTTACTCTAGGAAATGAAAATAAACAAGTGGAGTGGGAAAATTTTAGTTTTTTATTTAGTTGCATAATAATTCTGCACACCAATAGTTGCCTAATAATTCTGCACACATAGATTTTCTCCTGAGAAAGCCAAAACTCACTTTCCCTTTCTTAAATATTCAGGTTTGAGGTTTATTAACATTTTTGATTGACTGAGCTCATTGTATTTGTTCAAAAATACAATTAATCCTCAGATATACAACTTGCCTAATAATTTTGCACACAGTGTATACTTACTTACTTACAAACACACACACACACACACACACACAGACCTACACACACTCACTCACTCACACACAAATGTAGAGACCAAATGTCCCTCACGGGATCAAAAGAGAATATATACTTACAAACACAAACACACACACACACACACACACACACACACACACATGTGTACACAATCTGTATCAGCAGTGCAAGTGTAAAAGTGTGACTCTTGTAGAGAATGGTTTCAGACAGAGCGGCCATTGTGCTGACCCTATAGAGGTCTTTAATATTTCATATGCCTCAGCAGGGCGACCGAGTGACCATCTCTTGGCTTGAGTGACCTCAGACCTCCAAGACGGGCACAGCTCTCCACTGCCCTCTTCTAGTGAAGGAAGGAACTGACCAGGTTTTTGGGTCATACTTTGTACAACAGCAGAGACACATGTAGTGCAGATGTATTAAATACCAAAATATGGATAGCTCGAAATATAATTATTATAAATATAAATATTGACGAATCAGATCCTCTGGACGTGCTAAGCTAAGTGATATGATATGAAAGCTATCAGAATATTCCAGTTTGTACGTTGTGTTTTTGTATTACATGGAAGACATTTTGCCCATTGTACATAAATGGCATGATACTGACACTCATTCGTTTAGCAGATGCTTTTGTCCAAAGCGATTTACAGCGAGAAAAACATTCAAGCTGCAGTGCAGTGGAGACCTTAGCTAGGAATTACTACGCATCTGACAGTACTATTACTAGAGGATAAGAGTGCAGATGTTACAAGTACTAGTCAAAGTGTGGTAGGAGAAAGTGGAGAAGGAAGGAGAGAAGAGAGGGAGATAAAGGAAGTAGAGGAAGGAGGAGAGCGAAGAGAGGGAGATGAAGGAGGTAGGGGAGGGAAGAGGGGGAGATGAAGGAGGTAGAGGAAGGAAGTAGAGGAGGAAAGAGGAGATGGAGGAGGTAGAGGGGGGAAGAGAGAGATGAAGGAAGTAGGGGAGGGAGGAGAGGAAAGTAGCAGATCGTTCCACCATGGGGGGACCACAGATTAAAATAGTCTGGATTGTCGTGGGTGTGGGGGCGGCAGTGCCAAACGACGTTCCTTGAAGAACTTCATATCCTGGATGGCTTGTGTAAAGGACAGGTTTGTGTGGCTTTAACTCTCAAGGTTCCCACTCTAAGTCAAATGTAAAACTCCATTACTTTTCCCTGACAAAAAAATCTGAATTTCCATGACTTACTATAAAATAAATAGTACAATATACCGACCAATGATTTCAGAGGACCCGCATGGAGGTCAAGAATCTTTTTCAGAACGGGAGATGATTAAATAGGTAATGAACAAACACAGTTGGGCTACTCAAGCAAGCTGTGAAGCTAATAACCAGGTATACACCAATTCTGTGTGGGAATACATTTGTATTAATGTATTCTGGCAAGTACATTTTAAACTGAATTCCCTGATATTCCATGACTTTGCTCCAAAAATGATCAAATTCCCTGACATTCCATGTCTGGAATAGACTTTCTAGAAATTCCATGATATTCCAGAAATTCCATGACCCATGGGAACCCTGAACTCTTGATTTAGTTTGGTGGCATATGCAGAAGTAGTCTTTAACTGTTTATTTGACCATTCTGCTAAGTAGTGCTAGCACCTACTAAGCAGAATCTGCCCCAACACACAAGGGGCAGGGGCAGGGGCAGGGGCAGGGGCAGGGGCAGGGGCAGGGGCAGGGGCAGGGGCAGGGGCAGGGGCAGGGGCAGGGGCAGGGGCAGGGGCAGGGGCAGGGGCAGGGGCAGGGGCAGGGGCAGGGGCAGGGGCAGGGGCAGGGGCAGGGGCAGGGGCAGGGGCAGGGGCAGGGGCAGGGGCAGGGGCAGGGGCAGGGGCAGGGGCAGGGGCAGGGGCAGGGGCAGGGGCAGGGGCAGGGGCAGGGGCAGGGGCAGGGGCAGGGGCAGGGGCAGGGGCAGGGGCAGGGGCAGGGGCAGGGGCAGGGGCAGGGGCAGGGGCAGGGGCAGGGGCAGGGGCAGGGGCAGGGGCAGGGGCAGGGGCAGGGGCAGGGGCAGGGGCAGGGGCAGGGGCAGGGGCAGGGGCAGGGGCAGGGGCAGGGGCAGGGGCAGGGGCAGGGGCAGGGGCAGGGGCAGGGGCAGGGGCAGGGGCAGGGGCAGGGGCAGGGGCAGGGGCAGGGGCAGGGGCAGGGGCAGGGGCAGGGGCAGGGGCAGGGGCAGGGGCAGGGGCAGGGGCAGGGGCAGGGGCAGGGGCAGGGGCAGGGGCAGGGGCAGGGGCAGGGGCAGGGGCAGGGGCAGGGGCAGGGGCAGGGGCAGGGGCAGGGGCAGGGGCAGGGGCAGGGGCAGGGGCAGGGGCAGGGGCAGGGGCAGGGGCAGGGGCAGGGGCAGGGGCAGGGGCAGGGGCAGGGGCAGGGGCAGGGGCAGGGGCAGGGGCAGGGGCAGGGGCAGGGGCAGGGGCAGGGGCAGGGGCAGGGGCAGGGGCAGGGGCAGGGGCAGGGGCAGGGGCAGGGGCAGGGGCAGGGGCAGGGGCAGGGGCAGGGGCAGGGGCAGGGGCAGGGGCAGGGGCAGGGGCAGGGGCAGGGGCAGGGGCAGGGGCAGGGGCAGGGGCAGGGGCAGGGGCAGGGGCAGGGGCAGGGGCAGGGGCAGGGGCAGGGGCAGGGGCAGGGGCAGGGGCAGGGGCAGGGGCAGGGGCAGGGGCAGGGGCAGGGGCAGGGGCAGGGGCAGGGGCAGGGGCAGGGGCAGGGGCAGGGGCAGGGGCAGGGGCAGGGGCAGGGGCAGGGGCAGGGGCAGGGGCAGGGGCAGGGGCAGGGGCAGGGGCAGGGGCAGGGGCAGGGGCAGGGGCAGGGGCAGGGGCAGGGGCAGGGGCAGGGGCAGGGGCAGGGGCAGGGGCAGGGGCAGGGGCAGGGGCAGGGGCAGGGGCAGGGGCAGGGGCAGGGGCAGGGGCAGGGGCAGGGGCAGGGGCAGGGGCAGGGGCAGGGGCAGGGGCAGGGGCAGGGGCAGGGGCAGGGGCAGGGGCAGGGGCAGGGGCAGGGGCAGGGGCAGGGGCAGGGGCAGGGGCAGGGGCAGGGGCAGGGGCAGGGGCAGGGGCAGGGGCAGGGGCAGGGGCAGGGGCAGGGGCAGGGGCAGGGGCAGGGGCAGGGGCAGGGGCAGGGGCAGGGGCAGGGGCAGGGGCGGCAGCGGGGTGGGGAAGGGCAGGGGCGAGGGCAGGGGCAGGGGCAGGGGCAGGGGGGGTGGTGGTGGTGGATGGCCAGCCGGCGGTGGCTCCCGCTGGGACTCTGAGTCCGGACGCAGCCCCCTCGCAGTGCTCCGGTCTGGGCAGCGTGCGGATGGGCCGCGTGGTGCCGCTGGAGGGGCAGGGGTCCGCTTCCCGTTGGACTGCAGACACGGCTGGCTCGCCAACTGACGCTCACGCACCTGGGAGAGGGCCGCCTGTGCGTTCAGGGCTGCAGGGGGAGGACAAACACACACCTGAGAGGGCAGGTAAATCACATCCACATGTGCACATAAAGAGAGTGCCAGATGCACACCTGAGAGAATGCCAACAACCAAACACACAAACAAACAAAACACATTAGATCAGATTCAACTTTGTTGTCATTGTGCAGAGTACAAGTACAGAGACAACAAAATACAGTTTGCCTCTAACCAGGGGCCTGTACTACGAAGTGGGGTTACTGGCTTATCTGGGTAACTTTGAGAGTAACTTGATCACGTGTGGCGTAACTTCCTGATTAACCCGTACTACGAAAGGTGGATAGGTTTTAACCGAGGTATGCTGCCATGGCAATTTACGCTGCATCTCAAACCTACTCCGAGCAGGTTATGTTCTTGGTTAAAGGAGAATTCCGGTGTGATATTGACCTAAAGTGTGTTGAAACATGATACCGAGTGTGAACGTATGTCTCATAGCTCATCTCGGCTTGTCCCCTGCATTTAGAAATCTGGCGATAGTTAGCCGATGCTACCAACAGTTTTTCGATGGGGGTGCCTTGGGCATCGGCCTGGCCATGCAAATAAATCACTGTTTTACACCATTAACGAGGCTCAAAGTAGCTCCATACTTCATTGGTAGACTTCCGAGGGCCTTGACATTAAAACGAGACATTGAGAACTTTGAAAAAGCACTGGTAGTTTATTTGCAAGACGATTTATACAGACAGTTTACCATTCGTTCGCTGCCATCTTGAATTTAGTCACGATAAGACGAGTGTCTAAAAGTCGAAAAGTCTGGTGTCAGCCTATTTGTGCATTTATGGGGGGGTAAAAAGTGCAGTAGAAGAGGGGTTAACCCGAGTAGGGCGGTCACTTTACGTTCGAAAATCGTTTGCACAATCATTTGGACCAACCAACACAAGTTTCGAAAACTCAAATAGGGAATAAAAAAGATGGATGTAACAAAACCCACAAACAAGCAGAAAAAGAAAATAAAGAATTCCGAAAGTGCAGTAGGCATTGCGAAAGCTAAAAAGAAAATTCCCACCAATTTCACGCACCGGAAACAGCGGTTTCAATCAGCTGCTGTGCTGCTGGTGTTTTGCCAAAAGTTTGATGGAAGCACTTCGGGTTTTGGGTAGATCAAACTATGAAGAAGGACAAAGCGGTATGCACCGTGCAGTCGTGAGTTCCTACAGTATGTAGGCAAAATTTGTTTGACATTTTTAATCGTAAACACAGCCACGTTGAAGCCTGCAGTAGGCTAATGTTTTTCACTGATGTTATGGCAGTCCACTCTGCTTATTGTTTTTCGAGAATGTTGCACTCCTGTTTGTCATTGCGCACGAAACTTCACACCAATAAATCATCAGAAATAATGCTGACCTGTGCGTCTTCTAGCACCCTCTTTACGTTCGCCCTAATGCCTGTTAGTTGTCCATGGATTGGCCTATATTTGGCGTTGAAAATGGAAACATCTTTAGACATAGAAAATCGATTTTACAATCAATTCAATGAACACTTATGTCTTAAAAATCGAACGGGATTTTTTCACAAAAGTGACAGCCTTAATGACAAGGGATCAGATTCCAAAAATAATTCAGTGGAAATGCATGGATTCCAGTTGCTTCCAGTAGCAGCAACTGGAATCCATGCATTTCCATGGAATTATTTTTGGACAAAATGGGTAAAATGCAACATTGACATCAATATGTTTTGTATAGCGCTACCACAGGTTACTCTATACAACCACAGGTGGCAGTGTGGTGACTCTATATAAAACATATTGATGTCAATAGGGCATTTTGCCCATGTTCAGGGTGGAAAATAAAAAAGAAAGATTTGCATAAGACAAGTCAAATTGGTGTTTTAAAAAAGAAGGGATCATGGAGAATAAGGAAAAACATATTTAAAAAACCTTTGTATATTCCCACAAGGTGTTTGGGTGCTCTGAAAATGATTATTTTTCAGACTTGTGAGGTCTGCTGTTCAGACCCTGAAGGGATTTATTTTCTGTTCATTGCTTTTTGTGAGTGTTTCTACTTATCTCAGTAAGGAAAATAAATCAAGAGCCTATGTTGAGTACAAATATGTCTTCTGAAGACTTAAACAGAGCCCAGCCCAAAACTCTTTAAGGGACAGCTATGACCATGCAGGATTATCCAGACCAAACGTGACAATTTTGCTACATACTATTCCTATTTATGTACCACCATACAAAATTTGAGCCTCCTACATGGTTTAGTTCTTGCACTGTGGGCTTTTGAACTTTGACAAAAAAAAGAGGCTGGACAAAATCGAAACCCTCCTTCCCCTGTAAAACTGGCTGTATCTTGGAAAGTATTGATCTTACATAAGAGTAATTTTACAGTGTGTCTCCTGGGTAACATAGGTACACCTGGTAATTTTTTCAGAATTTTTTGAGACCTAAGTGCGTGGGCCCTGGTTGAACTGACGTGGAATGACCCACAGGCAAGGACGCATGAGGTGTGAAGAGGGAGTAAAGGAGCTCACAGCCCTGTGGTATGCCGGTGTTCAGGGTGAGGGTTGAGGAGGTGAGCTTATCTAAGTATAAGTATAAGTATATATACTCTTTTTCGATCCCGTGAGGGAAATTTGGTCTCTGCATTTATCCCAATCCGTGAATTAGTGAAACACACACACAGCACACAGTGTACACACAGTGAGATGAAGCACACACTAATCCCGGCGCAGTGAGCTGCCTGCATCAACAGCGGCGCTCGGGGAGCAGTGAGGGGTTAGGTGCCTTGCTCAAGGGCACTTCAGCCGTGCCTACTGGTCGGGGTTCGAACCGGCAACCCTCCGGTTACAGGTCCGAAGTGCTAACCAGTAGGCCACGGCTGCCCTAACCTAACAGAAGGCCCTAATCTAACCTAACAGAAGGCGGCCTGTGCAACCGGAATTTATTAAGGCTCGTTGCAGTGTTTTTGGCCCCGCACGATGGAGGTGGTTTTAAAGCAGCTGCCTGGGCTAGTGACGGGTTAAATATGTCAGTCCAAACCTCATTCAGCTGCACAGCACTGGCCCTGAGGACACGTCCGAGGATGCCAACAGAACCAGCAGCCTTAAGTGCATTAGATGCTTTAAGAGCCAGCAGCCTTAAGAGCCTTAATTAATAACACATGCGCCACATGCACCAGGGGTCAGAGTTGTTCTTGAAGTGATCCTCGATCCTTAGCTTGTGGTTGTGCTTGGCCTTTTTGATGCTCCGCTTTGGCCGCTTTGATGTGTTTTTCAGTAGGCCTATTAGCTGGTTTGATTTGCATTGAACTCAATGAGCATCAAACCAGCTAATAGGCCTACTGAAAAACACACCATGCCAATCTCTAGGTATGGTGAAGGGTATGTGATGATGTGGGGCTATTAATTCCAAAGGCCAAGGGAACTTTATTAGGATGCATAGTATCCTGGATCCATGAAATAAGTGGCCTTTAAAAATAAAAAAATCTGCCTGCCTCTATGGGAATTTAACATAGGGGTCAAATACTTATTGCCCCTGTAATTTAAGGAAGAACATTTATTTATTTACGATAGATTCTTCATTCACTAAGAAAATATATTTTTTTAATTAAGGCATTAAGATCAATTTCTAACAGATGATTTTATATTCCTCTTGTTAGTCAACTTTAGCATGGGTTCAAATACTTATTCTCCCCACTGTATACACATCTTTTATTTATTCCCTAATAATGATGCGTCACGATATATACACATCTTTTCTTTATTTCCTAATAATGATGCGTCACGATATATATATATCTTTTATTTATTTTCTTTAAAGCAACACAGTGCAGATCTTTTACCTTTAAATAAAATCTTGAAATCATGTTGATAGTACAATGACTTCTAATACAGAAAGTGAAAATGGTAAAGTTGGTTATCGTTTTGGCCTTGCTTTAGATGACCAAAAACGCTAACTTTCAAAAACTGGTTCCAAGGTGGGAACTTTTGAAAAGCCTGTTGTCCTCGTGCCGTGTGGCCATGCAAAAGTGACAAGTCACTTAGTGACAACAAAGGCCCACCCCTAACCTCTGACACTTAAACCCAGCTGCCGCACTCGACTTGACACTCATTATATAGCATTGCCTAACAATACTAGTTTTCATACATGACATTACCTACGATTACACTCAGTAAACATCACAAACTGGTGCTGTGCAGCGCCAATAGCTCATCATGACTTGGTGAACAGTGTTTTTTCCTATGTGCTTTCTCAAAGCATTCTAGCTATGGTCAATGACTGACACAAGAGAACTAGTCAGAAGTTATTAGGGAAGTGCGGTTTAAGTTTAAATGAATTTGTGCGTAGTGCCGGTGTCATTCATTTATTTCACATGTCTTACAACATAAATAAATGCATAGAACTTGGGTATGTCTACTAGCGTTTATACTAGTAGACACTAGCATTAACGCTTCCACTGAAACCCTAATAGTTTGTGCCCATACAGTCTTGCAGTCACTGGGCGTGGAGAGAGGAGACACACACATACACATAAACACACACACACACACACACACACACACACACACACACACACACACCTGGGTTGTCTTTATCCACGTCTGAGTCCAGTTCCTGGCAGGCCACGCAGTAGAGGTTTTTCTGTCGGTCCTCCAGGAGAATTGTCTGCGAGACAAAGCCCAAGACCAATATTACACACACACACACACACACACACAAGCCCAAGACCATTACACACTATCTCTACGCGCGTGCACACACACACACAGCCAGTAGCAATAATAAGCCCTCTGTCCCAGTCTTCAGCAGTGAGATGACGCTACAACAGACTTCATGTCTGATTGAAAAGCAAAAGGCAGACTCCTGTCATTTAGCTGCTTACGTTGGTCTGATAACACCTGTTATCTATATGCTCCATGTGCAAGATCAATTGTAAGTAAGTGGCCAAACATAATGTCGCCACATAACGGTCTTCCTGATAAACTCCCCGACAAGTTTATCATGTCCCACCCTACACAGTGAGGTTCGTCGCCAGTCTGAGACTCACCGCGCACTGCTGACAGCAGTCGCTCAGCATCTTGTAGCCCTTGAGCAGATAGCCGCCCATCAACTTGCTGATCTTGTCCTGCCGTTCGCGCTGCGCCTCGAGCACCTTCATCTCGGCCTCCGTCGGCGGCTCCCAGTCGTAGTCGTCATCTGACAGAGCAACCCAGTAACGTTAACGAATCTTGGGGTAGTGTAGTGAGACGCACATGCAACTTGTACTAAAGGCTCTAGTTTTATATAAAAGTAGGACAGGCTATGGCTAAACAGTACGTTTAATTATTAGAAATCTTTGGTTAAGTATAAGTTAGCCATACCCATAACTAGGAGTGAAACAACTAGCAGGCTAACATAACATTAACTGACGTATGGGATCATCAATTCACCCGCTAAGCGACAATCCTATAAATAGTTTGCCCTTTCACACAGAACAGTCTATTAACTTAATATAAACTTCCAGCACGGGGTGTTTTCTATTGACAAACGCTTAAAACCACAACCTGGGAGAACTTTGAAAACAACGGTTGATTAACATCCTACCTCCGTTTAGTGCCATGCTGATCACTTGTCTCTGCTAGCCCCTAACAGCAGCTCCAGTCGGACCTCACGCTTCCTGCCAATTCTTTTGTGGTGGGTCCTGAGACACCCTTTAATTCAGCAAAGAACCATTGCGCCATCTGCTGGGCGGGAGTAGCGGCCTTAACAAAAGCATGTGTCTTGCTTGTTATCTTTAAATTGTCCCTAAAACTGTAAACTAACACACACATAAACGCAATAAACACTGGGCTACATTAAATAGTTGTGTTTTAAGAATACAGGACATTCCAGGATTAGAGGGCATTTTCTGTCCCCCACTGATATTTAAAATATGTATGTCCAAAATAACAAAACAATCACTTAACCTGCCAATTAAACTGCCATGAAGCAAATATATATGTTGGAAAAAAGTGGATCCTTTTCATGATTAAAAATACTGAATAGCTGTGGAACACCCCTTACATTTTTTTTTCTTCTACTGTCTCCACCTCCTGGTGACAAACTTGTACATCAAATTTAACATCTGAAATAAATCTTTAACCTATTGTCTTTTGCAGTATTTTGAAGACATGTATCTATTGTATCTGTAAACATAATTATTTTGATTATAAACATATTTTGAATATTAAATCATAAAGTTGTGTGACCGAATAAGCAGACACAGCCCTGTTACCCAAACTATTTTTGCCTGGCAGACAAAGGGTTAACATATTATGTCATATTGGACACAGGAAATAACATCATCAAACCATTTTCAAAAACCATGAGTAGATCAAAGGTGAGTGTGTCAAGCATAACCACACAACACTGTTACTCATATTTTAAGAATAATGTTGAGTAATTTCCATTTTTATTTTCTGTATTTGTAAAACCTCATTGGTACTTGACCTTGGTATAATAGCTAAATTTCACAGCTAGCTTCTATTCTTGAGGGAAAGGCTATATTTAACATTGATTCGCAACTTTGTTACTGTAATTAGAGTGATGGGGTTATTATTATAGTTAATAATAGGGTATTTTGTTTAAAGATGTTGAGGGACATTATAAAAAATCATTGATTTGTTTGATTTAACATAATTTACATACTTTTTTCAGACTCTTTTGTATTGGTAACAGGGTTGCGTACATTCACAGCAAATAAAACATATGAGAGGAAAAAAGTACCTTTGATTCTTGAGCTGGATAAATCAAATCATTTTGTAGTTTATTATTTCTTATATGTTCAAAAGAAAATGTTAAAATAGAACATACTGTATATTTTTTTAAGAAGTCTATTGGTTATTGTTTATTGTTTAAAGGATCCCCATTAGCTGTCACCAAAAAAGGGACAAGCTATTCCTGGGGTCCGCAACAAGAAAAGATCCACCACTGCAACACTGACAATTCAAAAGCAGTAAAACATTAGACATCAATTATAAACACCAAGAAGTCAAGAATCAAGAAATATTCAAAATAAATTACAGTATTTCATTCATTATTACATTCATACAGTAAATCCAATCAATGTCCAATCCCTACTTACATCCAATCAATGTCCTATCCCTACAAATTTAGATAATGTATTCTCAGATGGTATTTAAAAGATACTTTGCTATTCATTTAAAGTATGTTCAGTGGACAATTATTCCAATGATTGATAGCACGATAAATAACTGTGTTCTTTAAAGCATTTGATTTTGGTTGTGGTAACATCAACCGGCCATCATCAGCTGACCTAGTCAAATGAGAATTAACTTGATCACACCTAACAATTTGGTCATATAAGATATTTGGTTATATAAGAAAACAGGTTGAGAAGACCTAAATGCCTAAAATGTCCCCTAATCCTGGAATTTTCCATATGTTGGCTATCACAGCCCTTAAAACGAGTCTCTGTGGGCATCAGTGAGGAGTCCTCCCTTGCTTGCAGACAGTCAATTTCTGCCCTCCTCCACCCCATGTTGACCCGGGTTAGTGATGGACATTAATGGACAGAATGTTCAGTTTAACACTGCTGTCAATCACACACACACAGAGAGAGAGAGAGAGAGAGAGAGAGACATTCACACACACACACACACACACACACACACACACACACACACACACACACACACACACACACACACACACACACACACACACACAGAGTAAGAGAGAGAGAGAGACATTCACAGCCTTGACAAACACACACACACACACACACACACACACACACACACACACACACACACACACACACACACACAAAGACAGAGGGAGAGAGAGCGAGAGACATTCACAGCCTTGACACACACACACATACACTGTCCATTTCTCACACGCTCACTCTCTCCCTGGTACAACAGCTAACAATGGAACAATACCTCTCTGTTCCTTCGGCGCGCGCCGGTTCTGCTGCAAGCCCTGTGCCTATGCCATGAGCGTAAACAGCTCGAGGCTGCAACGCAGACATGAAGGACCGGGACCCCCAGCGCTGGGTAAAGGTAAAAAACATTTTCTTTACATCAAATGCATCGCATGAGAGGTGAGTCTATAGTGAGAGGTGTGGAGCCATACCTCAACTAAAGATTTTTTGGACGGTTTAGACGGTTCTGTTGGAATGTAATGCTATACATTACAATTAGTGGGAATATAAAAAAAATTGCTCATCAAACTGGTATTAAACAATAACCAACCAAGTAGCCTATGACATGTAACTAATTGATGATTTATAGTGTAATTGCCAGGGTAATAAATGTAGTTCAATGTTAACTCAGTGGAATATTTATTACCCTATGCTATATTATGTATCATTAGTATTATTACTGACATAATAATAATGATAATGTATTATCATTATTATTATAATTATTGTTATTATTGCTATTTGTAGGCATTTAGAAGGCCTATTTACAGTGTTGCTGTTGTTGGAATATTATTTGATGTCTGCTGTTACTATTGTTGTTGATGCTAATGGATGGCTCTAGAAGTTAATAAACAGAATGACTTAAAGAGCTGTTCAGATGCTGGGACAGATGACTTAAAGAGCTGTTCAGGGATGTGTTTCTAGGCTCAGCTACTTAGTACATTTGAGCTTCAGGTGGATACTATTTTCCATCAAAGCCTACCATCAGTGCTTTTGCTGTATCTTACGCCTCATAGTTTTAATGTTGACAGCACTTTCATGAGAATGTGTTATTCCTGTTTCCTGTTTTATTCCTGTTTCATTGAATCCTCCCCTAACATACACCTTAGTCAGCTTGTCAGCTGCAGGTCACTTAACCTTAAAAAAATATGAATTGGTTACAGCCGGGCTTTAGTGATGGTGTTTAATAGAGTATGAATTGGTTACCACAGGGTTATAGTGATAGTGTTTAGTATAGGAATCGGTTACAGCAGGGTTATAGTGAAGGTGTTTAGAATAGGAATCGGTTACAACAAACGCAGCCTTGCACAACCTCACCCATCTGTGTGAGGACAATGCAGAGAGGGACTGATACAGTACAAACTGACCCTGGTTCAGGCCACAGGCCCACAAGAACTATTTTGTCCCAGCTGACCCTGGTTCAGGCTACAGGCCTACAAGAACTATTTTGTCCCAGCTGAAACTGGCCTTTCAACAAAGCTGTGGTGATGTTTTGTACGTTTTATGCTTTCATGCCATTTTATGTGTTTATTATTTGTTGTTTATCTTAGGTGGCAGGCCGTGGTCGTATGTTCTTTGTGGGGCAGCCGTGGCCTACTGGTTAGCGTTTCGGACTTGTAACCGGAGGCTTGCCGGTTCGAACCCCGACCAGTAGGCACGGCTGAAGTGCCCTTGAGCAAGGCACCTAACCTCTCACTGCTCCCTGAGCGCCGCTGTTGTTGCAGGCAGCTCACTGCGCCAGGATTAGTGTGTGTTTCACTAATTCATGGATTGGGATAAATGCAGAGACCAAATTTTTCTCACGGGATCAAAAGAGTATATACTTATACTTATACTTATATAGGTGTCCAGTCCTGTTCTGTGTTGTGGCTGAGACTAGCGTGGACTCTGCTGTCTGTAGCCAACTACAACCTTCAGGGGCCATAAAGACATCCTGGATCCTTGACCCTTGTTTTCTCCAGTTAAGGGTGAATTGAAGAGGGCTGATTTCCTGACATGCACCATAAGACCGGTCGCAGTCGGTGGGCCCTTTTGGTGTGTGTAAAGGCAGAGAGACAGATCAAGCACGAGAGACAGATCAAGCACGCCTGTAGACGGACGTGTTTATTATCAGTCAGCATCTTTGGTCCACACGCAGCTTTAAACCGCGCGCTTTTACTTATAA
Source organism: Alosa alosa (assembly GCF_017589495.1). Taxonomy (NCBI): domain Eukaryota; kingdom Metazoa; phylum Chordata; class Actinopteri; order Clupeiformes; family Clupeidae; genus Alosa; species Alosa alosa. The sequence continues at coordinate 12,199,934 of NC_063202.1, forward strand.
CCCTACTTTACTTCCGGTGATTGAGGACAGCAGGCGCGCGCTGTGAGTGGACAAACGCGATCCTTTTCCGGCTGCGCCTGCTCGCCGTCAGGAAGTGTGTCGCGTTAAATCCCGAAGTAATAATCCTGTTTACCCGGGCCCAGAGGACGCTACACGGGTGTCGGTGTGTCCAGGGCGGACGGGTCGTATGTTCGATCTTGTCTCCGTACGGCATCACAGCTGCCTCGCGCTTTATGCAGGGTAAACGCGCGCGTCTGCTCCGTGCGAGGCGGGGTCTTGTTTTCCTGTGCGGTCGCGCTCTGCTTTTCATCTAAGCCTCGCTTGACATGGGATGCTGCGGCAGCACGGAGGTAAGCTTTGAGATGGATGTCCTCCACCGTAGCAAACCTGGCGTGCGGTTATGTGACTCGGGGGGTACGGAAGGCTAATGTCCGCGCGGCCTTATTCTCCTTAATTCAGATCGAGTCGCGCTGCTCAGATAAATATCAGATTAGCACAGCGCTGTATAGCACCTAATCCGTTTAATACGGCCCAGGCACGCTCCTGGTAACCAGTCATCTGCTCATTAACATCAAATAGACAACGATTTGGTTTCTGCAGCAGGACTGAAAGGCAGTGCGCGAGCGGGGTCCGTTCCGCGCGGGTGCACATCACCACGTACCGTCATGAAATTGGCCCGTTGCCGCCGCACCGGTACAACCACACCTCAGCACACCCCGCACGAGTGGAAGCTAAGGTCATAAGTTTGGACGCGTGGTGTATTAACGGTGGTCGTTTCTGCGAGCAAGTGTTCCTAGCGCATCCGCGGGCGAGCTCGCGCCACTGGAGTTAGACTTGGTGTTGTCACCGGTGGAAACGAAGATGAGCGATCTTATCCGTGGCTTTTGTCTCCTAATGGAAATTAACCCTAAATTACGCGTTCGTTTGAGGAATTGATGTGTAATTCGTGTGGTTATCATAACACGTCATTACGCACGGCTCTGAGGGTCCAGGTGGTGGTGTCAAGTTGTGACTGACAGCTGTCATTCTCTGATCGTCTTAATGTGTTTTCCCACGGCAGCGGACCAAGAGGGAATGGAGGCCGCTGGAGGACCGGAGCTGTACCGACCTGCCGTGGTTCCTTCTCTTCGTGCTCTTCTGCGTGGGAATGGTGAGTAGGCTCGAGCCTGCCTTAGTACCAGTGTGAGCGTGTTCTCTGTCAGTTTGCCTACCGTCCAATTTCTCGCGCTCAGAGTGGGCTCAGTAGGATCAGGATATAGGATATAGTTCTTTAATCGTAGGAACGCTGGATATTTAACCATCTTGGGACACACACATGCTGTACATGTTTGCTTTGATTTATTTTATGTGTGTGAGAGAGAGAGTGTGTGTGTGTGTGTGTGTGTATGAGTGTGCACAGCTCCCTATGTAGGCCAGCAGCAGCTCTAGTCTCTAACAGTCATTCAACATGTAGACCTGGGCCTGTGTCAGAACTAACACACACATACACACACCACCCACCTACACACACACACACACACACACACAGACATTCAGAGATGCTCAGGTCCTCTACTCTGGTGAGTTCTCTGTGAAGGTGGTTTTCTGCGTGCTGATTGGTCATTGTGTGGCCTGCAGGGTGGTATCTGTGGTTTCACCGTGGTAACGGGTGGCGCGGCACGGCTGGTGTTTGGTTACGACAGCTATGGCAACACGTGCGGTCAGCCCAATGAGCAGCTGTATGGAGTCCGACTCAGTGGCCTGGACCACCGCGATCGCAGGTCAGTGCCTCTCTCACCCTCATTGCCATTGGCCCTCGCTCTCTGTCTCTCACACACACACACACACACACACAACACACACACACACACACACATACACACATACACACACTTATCTCTCTCTATATCTATATCTCTCTTTCTGTCATTGGCCCTCTCTCTCTGTCTCACACACAGGCACACACACACACACACTCTCTCTCTCTCTTTCTTTCTGATCTCTCCCGGTCTCTCTCTCTCCCTCTCTCCCTCCCTCCCTTTATTCTCTCCTGAGCCCCATTCTGCAGAATTTCCTGTGAATGTATGTACCTTACTTGCGGAACGCTTTCCATTTTACACACACTGAGGCGGAATGGTGGGACGAAGTGTCTCGCCAATTTTACCACCAGGCAGGGTAGACATTTTAGCGAAACGATTCATTCCGGCACTAGTGTAAATGCGTTAAGGCGAAATGGGGGAATCTGGGCGGGCGTTTTGATGACACTACATATGTCCAACCCACCACAGGACGTTTAAAATCTGACTGATCAAAAGCAGCAATAGCAGAGACAGCACATTACGACAATCTTTAAATCCACAAAGCCTCCAATCATTTACAGAGTTGACTGTAGGTCGGCATGCAATCGGTTGCCATATAGGCTATCCTAAAATATGGCTGTAGTCAAGACCACCTTTGTCGAGTCCAAGATAAGACCAAGTCCAAAAAGTTTGGAGTCCGAGTCAAGACTGAGTATTATGCATGACAGTATCAAGACAACCATTTTGGGTTAGTATTTGTTGATCTAAAAGCAAAAACAGTGTCACAACACCCAGGATGTGTAATTATAGCCATTCCCCTTTCCCTCCAATGTTATATAGACCCGTGGCAGAGACCGAGACAAGTCCAAGTCCAAATACTAGCGAGTCCGAGACCATAGAAAAAACGTCTCAAGTCCGGACTCGAGTCCAAGACTGGACTTGAGTACTAGAGCCCTGTCCTAAAATCTAGCAGTAAAACAAAGCATGAACTCATTGAGCGTCTGTCCTAGAAAGCTTTTAGATTATCACATTATAACTTCTGTTAGCCACATAACATCTAGATGCTGGACGTTATTTCTGTCATGCATTCTTCTCGATTATGGGCAGTCGTGGCCTACTGGTTAGCGCTTCGGACTTGTAACCGGAGGGGTGCCGGTTCGAACCCTGACCAGTAGGCACGGCTGAAGTGCCCTTGAGCAAGGCAGCTAACCCCTCACTGCTCCCCGAGCGCCGCTGTTGTTGCAGGCAGCTCACTGCGCTGGGATTAGTGTGTGCTTCACCTCACTGTGGGCTGAGTGTGTTTCACTAATTCACCGATTGGGATAAATGCAGAGACCAAATTTCCCTCACGGGATCAAAAGAGTATATACTTATACTTATACTACTTACTTATACTTATATGAGCTAGTTAGAGATAGCGATAGCCATAGTCTTCCATCAAACAGGTCTGACTAAATCGTGACTGAATCTGTCTCCAGAAACACTTTGTTGTAGCCTATAGCTTATGGACCTGCCCAAAGCAGCTGTACCCTTACAAACTGTCATAGTGTAATATGCAGTTTCTGGCATCCTTAAGAAAAGCATTTGTAGATGAATGGCCAACACATCTGACTCATCTTCAAGGAATAGCAACCTTACTTCATTAACATGATGCACAACTTTATTTTCATACATTAATTTGATTAACAGTCTAGCCTACATGGCGATAAAGCATATTGAAGAAGCTTTCTGTTCATTGTATCACATTTTATTTTCAGTTGTCAAAAGTTCTGAGGGGAAATTTGTGATGGCAAAATTTTAGACACACGATGTGGCGTAAAGTTGTCTCCTCTTCCCGATCTCCTTGTTTGTCCTCGAGTGTAAAAACGACTGGTCTTTCTCTCAATCTCTCTTTCTGATCTCTCCTGGTCTCTCTCTCTCTCTCTCTCTCTCTTTCTGATCTCTCCTGGTCTCTCTCTCTCTCTCTCTCTTTCTGATCTCTCCTGGTCTCTCTCTCTCTCTTTCTGATCTCTCCTGGTCTCTCTCTCTCTCTCTCTTTCTGATCTCTCCTGGTCTCTCTCTCTCTCTCTCTCTTTCTGATCTCTCCTGGTCTCTCTCTCTCTCTCTCTTTCTGATCTCTCCTGGTCTCTCTTTCTCTCTTTCTGATCTCTCCTGGTCTCTCTCTCTCTCTCTCTTTCTGATCTCTCCTGGTCTCTCTTTATCTTTTTCACAGTTTCTTTCTCTCCCTCTCTCACACAAACCAGTGACCAGGACCATACTGACCACAGGTCAGCCCTGCTCTCTCCACACACACACACACTCTCTCTTTCTCTCCCTCTCACACACACTCAGCTCAGTGACTGCAGGTCAGCCCTGCTCTCTCCTCCTCTCTCTCTGTCTCTCACACACACACACACACACACACACACACACACACACTCTCTCTTTCTCTCCCTTTCACACACACTCGGCTCAGTGACCGCAGGTTAGCCCCTCTCTCTCTCTCTCTCACACACACACACTCTTTATTTATTATTTTTTATTTGTATTTATCTCCCTTCTCCCCTTTATCTCTCTCTCTTTCTCTCTCTCTCCCCCTGTTTCTCTCGTTCCTCGTTCATCTTTTTTTCATTGCTATTGTGTTCATCTCTCTTTATCTGTCATTGTGGCTCTTCTTGTTCTATCTCTTTTTTTCTCTCCCTCTCTCTTTTTCTCTGTTCTTTCTTCTCTCCTACTCTCTCCACTGTTTTTTTCCCACAATCCCTGGCTCCTCTGTTGTGAGTACTCCTTGTGTGTCCATCTGCGTTGCCATGGTGAGTGTGGGAATGCTGGTTGATGATGATGATGATAGCATCAATTGGAATGCTTAGATGGCTCTGTGCGTGTGTGTGTGTGTGTGTGTGTGTGTGTGTGTGTGTGTGTGTGTGTGTGTGTGTGTGTGTGTGTGTGTGTGTGTGTGTGTGTGCTGGTTGTTGATGATAGCATCAGTTGGAAAGCTAGATGGTGACAGGCAGTGCTGCAGAAAACACAAGGACAGCTACAGAAAGTGTGTGTGTGTGTGTGTTTGTGTGTGTGTTTGTACTGTATTTAGAGAGATTTGTGTGAAGGAAAAAGAACGTCTGTAGATTGCCTCTGGCCAACAAGCTGACCAGAGTATCACAGTAAAGGACCTTTACATCTAAATACAGGTTACAGGTTGTGGAACCTTATGGGTGAGGGGTGGTGATTGTTTTCTGACTAAGGAACCTTATAGGTGAGGGGTGGTGGTGGTTGTGTTTTGACTAAGGAACCTTATGGGTGAGGAGTGGTGATTGTGTTCTGACTAAGGAACCTTATGGGTGAGGGGTGGTGGTTGTGTTTTGACTAAGGAACCTTATGGGTGAGGGGTGGTGGTTGTGTTTTGACTAAGGAACCTTATAGGTGAGGGGTGGTGGTTGTGTTCTGACTAAGGAACCTTATGGGTGAGGGGTGGTGGTTGTGTTTTTTTGTGTGTACCTTTACATCTAAATACAGGTTACAGGTGAATGAGAGTTCAGAGGGCTAAGTAGAGTCCAGAGGGTGTGTTCAAGAGAGAGAGAGCAGAGGGTGCGTTCAAGAGAGAGAGCAGAGAGTGTGTTGAAGACAGAGCAGAGGGTGTGTTCAAGAGAGAACAGAGGGTGTGTTCAAGAGAGAGAGCAGAGGGTGTGTTCAAGACAGAGCAGAGGGTGTGTTCAAGAGAGAGCAGAGGGTGTGTTCAAGAGTTGGTAGAGGTGTCAGGCGAGCTTTGAGGCTGGGAGAGTTGGGCACGTTAGGGCTGGTAGAGGTGTTGGGGGAGTTGGGCACGTTAGGGCTGGTAGAGGTGTCGGGAGAGTTGGGCAACGGTAGGGCTGGTAGAGGTGTTGGGGGAGTTGGACACGTTAGGGCTGGTAGAGGTGTTGGGGGAGTTGGGCACGTTAGGGCTGGTAGAGGTGTTGGAGGAGTTGGACACGTTAGGGCTAAGAGGGTGTGGCACGTTAGGATGTTAGGGCTGGTATAGGTGTTGCGAGAGTTGCACTGTGTGCATGTATGTGTGTCCAGTACTCCAACCACTTCACACACACACACACACACACACACACACACACACACACACACACACACACACACACAATTCTCTCTCTCTCTCTCTCTCACACACACACATGCACACACACAAGCTCAAGCTTACATTGAGAGACACTGTGAAGGCATATGTTCCTACACACACACACACACACACACTGGCCCATGTACATACACACACACCACACACACACACACCTACACACACACTGCATTGGCCCACAAACACACACACACCAGACACACACACCTACACACACACACACACACACACACACTTGCGTTGGCTTTAGTCAGGAACAGGTGGCTCCCCTGATCTGCAGCAGGCGTATCCAACTGGGATGCCCCATAATCTCAGCCTGAACTGTTGTAAAAACGCACACACTCTCTTTCTTCCACACACATACATCCTCTCTCACCAGCTGTCTCTGTGTGTCTCTCTCTCTCACAAACACACACACACACACATGCTCTGCTAATGCTACCGGTTTGAAAAGTATGCCGATAATGTTTTTTGTTTGGATCCGCAGTCCAGAACTTTAGTTGAGTTCCAGACCCTCTTTCCCCACTGTGCTTAGAGACCTTGTGTCTTGTACTGTATTAAGAAATTGTAGTCTTTATGTGCTAAATTTACATTTACACCATAAGTACCATTCAAGCTCCACTGCAGAGGAGCAATAAATGCTGCTGAAGAGTGTAC
>NC_063202.1:12213970-12333970 GCF_017589495.1 Alosa alosa
TGTGTGTGTGTGTGTGTGTGTGTGTGTGTGTGTCTGTGTGTGTCTGTGTATGTTTAGGTGACCCTATCCAGAATGAGACTGGCCTTATCGAGTTCCGCCTGAAGGGGGCCAAACAGTACCTGACCTGGTACCACGCCTTCGGCCTGGTGTGGGTCAGTGAGTTCATTCTGGCCTGCCAACAGATGACCATCGCTGGAGCTGTGGTTACATATTACTTTACAAGGTACACACACATACACACACACTTCATTGCCTTTAGGCTTTGTAGTGGCTGTACTGCAGAGTTAAAGTTTAGTGTGGGGTAATGTAGGTTTTGATTGTGATTAGAGTGTTAGCTGACTGGCTGCCGCTCTACTTTAGCGTGAGGTGATGTAAGTTTTGATTGTACTTAGTGTGTTAGCTGATTGGCTACATTTCTGTCTGCTGAAGGGATAAGGGGCGGCTGCCCATCACCCCCATCCTGTCGTCGGTGCTGCGCTTGGCGCGCTACCATCTGGGCACCGTGGCTAAGGGCTCCTTCATCATCACACTGGTCAAGATCCCCCGACTCATCCTCATGTATGTCCACAACCAGCTCAAGGGCAAGGTGAGTTGCCGCAGAGGGCTAGCTTCACATACTACACACAGCTACAAACACCACAGAGGGCTAGCTTCACAAACTACACAACGCTAGGAACACCCCAAAGGGCTAGCTACAAACTGCTACAAGGGCACTACAAACTGCTAAAGATCACAGAGTTAGCCTTTCATGCTAGTGGAACGCTACAAAGCGCTAAAGACAGCAGTTAACCTCAAAGGCTAGTATAACACTATAAACAACTAAACACTGCAGTTAATATCAGATGCTAGCACTACAAAGTGCAAAATATTCTCTGATGTGTGTGCGTATGTGTGTGTCATTGTCAGGAGAATGCATGTGCTCGCTGTATGCTGAAGGCTTGTATTTGCTGTCTCTGGTGTCTGGAGAAGTGCCTCAACTATCTGAACCAGGTGAGATTGAAAGTCTATCACACACGTTTTGGATTTTGAAATTCACCTGTATAGTGTCTGATCTTGGGCCAGAGATAGGGTGGCCATCCGTCCGATTTCGTCCGGACAGTCTGGTTTTTGAGCTCTCTGTCCGGACAGAGAGAGTGTGTCCTCCTTTTTGGACATTTGTCCGGATTTTTGTCAAGAGTGGCCATCTGTCCGCATTTCATGAGCACATAGGCTACGCCTCATTTCAAGGCCTCTGTAAGCTACTCATCTCTGTTACGTGTCATCATTTCTGACCCTCCGCCACCACCGTAGCACAGGACATCACAAAAACTCCACCGATTTCCTTTTCGCGAAGCAGTCAATGCAACAACTCCCCTCGTGATTGAATAAATGAACACCGTTGCTGAGCCTTAAGTTGCATATGGTGAAACAAAAGACATTTTTCAACTCTGCGTGTATTCTGAACACCACTTTGCTACCAAAAGCAGGACAGATGCATACCATGTATTTTGTAAACAAATATTGATGTCAGCTCCAGGGGTAAGAGTGCCATAGAGAGGCACGTTCTCACAGGCAGGCACAAAGAGAAAGCCAGATCTGCCGGGAAATCCTCTGTGGCATCGTTTTTGCTCCAGCAACAACCACAGCTGCAGAGCTCACTAAGTTATTAAGTGACTAAAAAGTTATTGAGTTAAAGCGGTGGGTTTGTTGACTAATGTAAAAAAAAACACACACACAAAAAAAAACTAACGTTACTATGTTATTATAATAAGTACGGGAATGTTGGAAATAGCTGACTAATGTGAAAAAAACAACAACAAATGTTGCTATAATAAATGATGTTATAATAAATAGGTGCCTTCTATCGAAATGGTTTATTTTCTAATGTTATTCCCCAGATGTTATTCCAATTCCGTATGTGTCCTCACTTTTGGACCTTTGTCCTAACTTTTGGGCACAAGTGTCCTCAATTTCAGTGTCATGGCGGTGGTCACCCTAGCCAGAGATGAGAGACCTTCCCTTACAAAAAAAAAAAAACTACAGTGATGGGACAAATGGAGAAGTACAATGCAGTTTCAAATAATGTTCTGCAGTAAAGAGCAGTTTCATATCCAAAATACTGTATTTCTGCATCAAAGAGCAGTTTCAAATCTAAAATACTGTATTTCTGCAGTACAATGTTCAAAATACTGTATTTCCGCAGTAAAGAGCAGTTTCCTATCCAAAATACTGTATTTCCGCAGTAAAGAGCAGTTTCCTATCCAAAATACTGTATTTCCGCAGTAAAGTGCAGTACAATGTCCAAAATACTTCATTCCTGCATATGAAGTTCAAGGAATTCCTCATAAACTGCAGTTTTGACACTTGAAATTTGCAGTTAGTTTTCGTTAGGGTTAACCCGTAACCGTGGTGAAACGCAGGTGAAACTCCTATATGTACATATTGAACCTGGCAAGTCTTAACCTGGGCCAGTGCTTACCTGTGTCATTCAATACCTCAATACCTAACCTGGGCCAGTGTTTACCTGTGTCATTCAATACAGGTGGTTTTGTATTGTCTTCCTGTGTAGCCAAACATCCATCAGTGGATGCAAGTGCAAGTCTGAACACTGCCAAAATAATATGGAGTCTGTCTGTATGTCGAAAAAATGCCAAGCAACTGGATGAATAAAATGAATACTGCACACATATCAGCTGAAAGCTGTTTACAGTAGAGTATTTATTTACAGTAGAGTATGTATTTACAGTAGAGTTTTTATTTATTGTTGTTTTTAAGGGTGATTGTGTTATTTGTTTGTATTGTGTTATTTGTCTGTATTTTAGAAACCCACCTGTGGAGTCAAAGACAAATTTCCACTCTTGTGGACAATAAAGCTATTATTATTATTATTATTATTATTATTATTATTATTATTATGTAAAAACGTGTATTATGTATTTATTAAAATCTGTTTACAGAGTATTTATTTGACACTTTGTAACAGCCAAGATTGATTAGACTTGATTTCTAATCACTTTTTTTCCTCAGTAAATGTAATTGACTACATTTGTGTGTTTGTGTGTGTGTGTGTGTGTGTGAGAGAGTATGTGTTTGTGTGTGCGTGTGTGTTTGTGTGTGTGTGTGTGTTTGTGTGTGTGCATGTGTGTGTGTGTGTGTGTGTTTGTGTGTGTTATCTTCTCTACAGAATGCATATGCAGCGACAGCCATCAACAGCACAAGCTTCTGTGTGTCGGCACGTGATGCGTTTGTCATCTTGGTTGAGAACGCGCTGAGAGTGGCGGCCATTAACACCATAGGCGACTTTGTGCTCTTTTTGGGCAAGGTGAACACACACACTTTTCTTTAGCATGGCAAATACACATGACAGGCTCTTTTACACACACACATATATGCAGGAAGAGCAATATTTGGGTGTGACTGTTTTCATGTGTGTGTGTGTGTGTGACTGTATTCATGTGTGTGTGTGTGTGCATGTGTGTGTGTGTGTGTGTGTCTGTGTGTGTGTGACTGTATTCATGCGTGTGTGTGTGTGTGTGTGTGTGCATGTGTGTGTGTGTGTGTGTGTGTGTGTCTGTGTGACTGTATTCATGGGTGTGTGTATCTGTGTGTGTGTGTGTGTAGGTGCTGATCGTGACGTGCACGGCGTTCGCGGGCGTGCTGGCGCTGAACTACCAGCGTCACTACAGTGAGTGGCTGCTGCCTCTCCTGCTGGTGGGGCTGTTCGCCTTCCTGGTGGCCCACTGCTTCCTGTCCGTCTTTGAGGCTGTGGTGGACGTGCTCTTCCTCTGCTTCGCCATCGACACCAAATACAACGACGGCACGCCGGGCAGAGAGTTCTACATGGACAAGGCTCTCATGGTACACACACACACACACGCATGCACACACACACACACACAGTTTACTTCTTTATTTGTGTCCACAATTCAGAATAAGTATTACATAAGGGCACAAAGGTGCAATAATAGCTCAGACAAGATGATGTCAGTCATGTGATTCTGTTGACAATAACAAAGCAGCAGCTCCGCAGATGTTCAGGGTACACACACACACACTCACAGCAGACTTTATAGATACACATACACACACACACACACACACACACACACACACACACAGCAGACGTTATAGATACACATACACACACACGCACGCGCACACACACAGCAGACGTTATAGATACACACACACACACACAAGTACGCACACACACAGCAGACGTTGTAGTATTGTAAATCCATCAATCCTGAGTCTGCTAGTGACCAGCCTTTGTACAGTATGTGGCCCAAACTTCCAAATATGATATTCCAAATATATTTGCATTTGTTGCCAAGACTACAAATCTGCTGTAAAAGAGGCTGATATTTCACCAGCTTTGTTAAATAGGCTTCCTCTAGACACAGATCAAAACAGCAGCCTACTTCCAGTACATTCTTATTGCACTTTGCCCCCCCCCCCCCCCCCCCCCCCGATTGGCTCAGGCTCACTGATACCATGTGCTCACTGATACCAAGGCAGCTGACTCGTCAACCACTCCAAATCAGGACATCTTACACACACACACACATACACATTCTCTGACATGCACACATATCTCACGCGCACACACACACACTTATTCTATATCCTGTAGGAGTTTGGTGTAGAACAGCAGGACGTCACACATATACACACACATACACATGCGCACACACACACACACACACTCAGACATCTGTTTGTGTGTGTGTCCTGCAGGAGTTTGTCGAGAACAGCAGGAAGTCTGCAGCAGCAGCCGATCGTGGGCGGGGTCGTGCTCGGGAAGAGGTGGAGCTTACAGCCATGGTGAGTGAGGGAGAGGGCGATGCGGGCCCTGATTGGCCTGCGCCCGAGTGGGAGGAGCTGCAGGAGTTCCAGCTGTATTTCCTGTTGGTGTGTGTGCTGGTGGACTGGGTGGTGTGGGAACAGCCGCTGGTGGTGTGTGTGACGCAAGACGTGCTGCTTTTCATGTGTGTGTCGCTGCCCACCTCCTCTCTCTTCCTGCTCGCCTCACTGTTGCAACCCACTCACACACACACCGCCGTGGGGTGCCAACTCTCCACAGCGTCTGCAGAGGGCGCCAGCACAGAGCCAACTCCACCACCACCACCAGCACCAGCAGCAACGTCACCACGCAGTTTACCCCCAGCTGCCTGCAGAGGGCGCTAACACACACCACTGCCACACAGTTAACCCCTCAGCTGCCTGCAGAGGGCGCTAACACACACCACTGCCACGCAGTTAAGCCCTCAGTTGCCTGCAGAGGGCGCTAACACCCACCACTGCCACGCAGTTAACCCCTCAGCTGCCTGCAGAGGGCGCTAACACACACCAGTGCCACGCAGTTAAGCCCTCGGCTGCCTGCAGAGAGCAGCAGGGTCCAGCGCCACCCAGCGTGTACAGACGGCCTCTCTGGCGCCACCTGCTGCATGAGCTGACAACACGCTCACTCACTGGCCTGCTAACTCATCCTCCTCTCACCTTCATCCTCTCCTCCTCCTCGTCACCATCACGCGCCTCCTCTCATCTACCGCCTGTGTCTACCTCACACCAGAGCCGCAGCTCAACTTTGACCTCTGAACTATGACCTTTGGCCTTACACAGCACCAGTGACCTTAGAGAGAGAAGGGGGGAGGGGGTGAGACATTCTGAAGAGAGAGAGAGAGAGAGAGAGAGGAGGAGGAGATGAGAGGAGAGGAGAAAGGAAGAAAAGAGAGGAGAGGAGGAGAGGAAAAGAGATGAGGATGGGAGGAGGGGAGCAGAGGGGAGGGGGCAAGAGGAGGAGTGGAGAGATAGAAGATATGAGAGGAGAGAAAAGGAGGAGAGGAGGAGATTTTTGCCTTTCTGAGACTAGGGAGGGTCTTTGGCAGAGATCAGGTGAGTTTGTGTAGACTAATGGCTATTAGACACACACACACACACACACACACACACACTCAAATACAAGCTCATGACTATGCTCATGTGCACACATTTGTATACTTAAAGGTGAAATCTGATGTAAAATGGATCATGTAGCATGATAACGAGTTCAAACGTTCGTTGGGAGCAAAAAACGCTAATCCATCTTGAAACAACACAGATCTTGCGTGTTTTTGACGGAAGTACTTTAGAGATCTGTGTTGTAGTGACTTAATTTCAAGATTGCGCCGACCGCCAAACGACTCAAGGTATTATCTGTGTACAGGCTTTTTTAATAAGCTATCTGTACATTTACAAAGTCGTCAATGCCTTGTTTTATATGTTAGGACTCTCGTTATACTACCAAAGAAGTGACTGGCTACTTTGAGCCTCGTAAATAGTTAAAAATTAGCGATCTTTTCACCATGAGAAATGCCTTATCGCTACCAGTGTTAGCATTTTGGAAGCATCACCTAAAAACAGGCTAGTTTAGAATGCTCTGGATTAGCGTTTTTTTTGCTCCCCAACGAACGTTCAAACTCGTTATCATGCTAAGCATATCCAAAATCCATTTTACACCGGATTTCCCCTTTAAAGACACATATACATTCACATAGACAGACACACACACTCACACACATACACTCTCACAAACACACATACAGACGAGACACACACGCAATTAGTGATGGGTGGTAGCAGAAGTAGTTACATAGTAGAGTAGAAATACTGGTCTTTAGTAGTCTGTTGAGAGGAAATAAGTGTTTTTATTGTTTTTTATGTGAGGTTCGATGTGTGTGTGTGTGTGTGTGTGTGTATGTATGTGTCTGTGTGTGTGTGTGTGTGTGTGTGTGTGTGTGTGTGTGTATGTGTCTGTGTGTGTGTGTGTGTATGTGTGTGTGTGTGTGTGTGTGTGTGTGTGTGTGTGTGTCTGTCTGTTAGGGATGCAAGATATATTGGCGGCCAATATATTATTGGCCGATAAGTGAAAAAATGAAAATATTATTATCGTTCCGATAACAAAATTCTGGCCGATATTTTTTTAAAGCCCTAATTTCCTAAGAAGGCGTATATAAGGGCCGACTGGCTACACTTATGTACTTGAGTTTGGTTGTATTTCACAATTTTAACAAGATCTGTGGATCTACGTTGAATCTGTACAGTCCTCTACAGTTCAGTGGGACGAGTAGATAAGTAGTTCTAAGTTGTATTTTAGTATTATATATGCATTTTGTTAGCTTGGGTTTTGTATTATTACCGAGAAATATGCTAACCATTCCTGCTTCAGTTCCAGACAGGTCATCATTATAAGTTATTAAAACCTTCGGGGTTAACCCCTTTCATTTCTGCTCCCGCAGGTTGTGCACAACAGAGTAGACGGACACAAGATACAGTCTGAGGAGTTGCAGCTTTATTAAGTTACGCACAGTTGAAACTAAACATAAGTTTCCCTCACAAACACTGATTTGGTTGCTATAGCTTTAGCTGTTTATCTGCGTTGAGCGTAGATGTCGAAACGATTCACTGACCACTCACTTGCAATTCACTGACGTCAGGTTCACTTAAAGGAGCCACGCATAGGCCTAGGCTACAGCTATTTTGTTGACTGCTGTACCATTGAGCACTATTATGAGTTCTGTCCATCATTGGTGGTAGGTAAAATTACTGCAGTTAAATGATGCTTATTAAATGCTGTCCCCAATTTACTTTTCACATTTTTTTAAGAGTAATATAATGGGTTACCATATCGGTATCGGACACAACAAACCAATAAATATCGGTTATCGTTATCGGCCCTAAAATTCCATATCGGTGCATCTCTAGTGTCTGTGTGTGTGTATGTGTCTGTGTGTGTGTGTGTGTGTGTGTGTGTGTACAAGTATGTGTGTGTGTGTGTGTATGCTCTGATGTGTCTTCTGTCTTTGTCCTGCAGGCACCGGGGCCATCCTCAGCTTAAGTCTCCTGAAGACCTTTTTAAAGACATTCCAAATGATTATTTTTACGTGTAACATGTTTACTATGGTTTCACTCCAGGGAAAATGATATTTTAATAAGAGACTGGAAACAAACAAAACAAAACAGATAACAGCATAATGAAGCACTTTATACTGGAGCGCCGCACATCCCCTTCAGTAAACGATGCAGTTTCGTAGTGATGTCCTTTTTATAAGACTAAACCAGTATGGCGCCACCTAGTGGAGATCTGCAGTACTGACCCGTAAAATCACTCCTTCATCGGGGACGGAGGTTCTCACCACAGACGAGTGTGTTTGGCCTCGCTGCCCTGCTGGGGGTGGTGTGTGTGCGCCGGGCACATCTCACTGCTCGTTTCTCGTCTAACACTCGTTTTCTAATGCAACGTTCTACCCAATCACAGTGAGAAGGGGCCTTCCCCATGGAGACAGGAAGGATGCCGCCGCTCCGGAACTCACTGGCACGCCGCGCTACCTGCTTGTTTATTTCGGTCGCTTCGTTTGTTTGGTCGTTTTTTTGTTTATCTGGGGGATTTGTGTGGATGGTCAAAGATCAGACTGTTACCAAGGCAACTGGACATGGAGCATCATCCCACTGATCCCTCACAAACCCTTGAGGAAGAACTCTACTAAGGAACACTGGAGAACCGTCTGCTCTGAACAACCCCATCAACCAGAGGCCTGTCAGCGGATCACACACTCCTCCCATTGGCCAGCGCCCTAATCAATCACATAGTGGGGCGGGACTGCTGTCTGGGAGCCATTTTGTGGGTGTGGTTTCATGGACTCACTGATCGAACAGAATGCTAATGCTAACGCTAACATTGAAAATACACGTCTTCCTACTGACACGCTCACACACACACACACACATACCCATAGAGGTTTCCCACATACACATGGACACACACACACACTCCATAGAGGTTTCACACACATTTACATAAAAACAAGTACACATAAAAACAAGTACCTTCAATAGGGAGCACATTCATACATATGCACTAACACTCATAGAGAACAGAGAATGCATACTTACTCACACACTTATCACAGTGACACACACAAACACACACACACACATACACACCTGTGCTCACTGTCCTATAACTTTTGTATTGTGCATTAGGGGTGGGTGGGTTATGAACACACACACACACACACACACAGTCCCATGTTGAATGTGTAAAAACACACACACCCACGTGCACTTAGTCCCATCCTAAATGTGCACACACACACACACACACTCACTCACTGCCTTATCCAGTTTGTCATCATCTGCCTTCAGCTCTATGCTATTGGTTAGTGACAGTGACCCTGCTCTGTGTTTTGCCCAATTGGAGCAGAGTGTGGAATGCCTTAAGCTGGAGCCCCTCCCCTTTCTGCAGTGGATTGTGGGAGCAGGAAAGGAGTGGTAAAATGGCACAGATTCATTTCTCTTTGTTTCACGTATCCAACCACATGCTTTCAGTCAGCAACGAGCACTGACATCTGACAGACTTCCCTAATGGATGCATTTCCCTCTGAGCATAGCGCAGGTCCACCTGAAGGGGGAGCTAATCAGCTGCTAGTCCACCCAGGGGGGAGGCATGGGGTAGTTAGGTGCTGGGTGGGGTAGTTATCTGCTGGGCTTCCCTGGGGGGAGGGATGGAGTAGTTAGGTGCTTGGTGGGGTAGTTATCTGCTGGGCTGCCCAGGGGGGAGGCATGGGGTAGTTAGGTGCTGGGTGGGGTAGTTATCTGCTGGGCTGCCCAGGGGGGAGGTATGGGGTAGTTAGGTGCTGGGTGGGGTAGTTAGGTGCTGGGCTGTCCATGTTGGGTATGTTAATATTCTGAAATGGCAGGGTGGACTATGACATTGTTTCTGAAAAATCAACAGGTTTCTCCTGCGGTCATGAAGCTACACACTGACACTTACAGCGAGCTTCCACTCTGCACTACCGCACACACACAAACACACACTTAGAGTAAATGTGTGTTAGGAAAGCATGCAGTGTGCATAGCACACACACACACATAAACATAGATTGGGCACACACCTTTTTAAACTTTAAAACTTTAGTATAACGCAGGTCTGTCCAGGTTTATAGAGGGAAATAAGCAGACACCAATGCCCTTCACACAGGCCTGTGGGAGGAGCTTCTGATCAGCCCTGTGGGAGGGGCTTCCGGTCAGTCCTGTGGGAGGGGCTTTCGGTCAGTCCTGTGGGAGGGGCTTCTGATCAGCTGTTTTAGTTATGCTTTAGAGCCTAGTCTAGAACCCAGTTTAGAGCCAAGTTTGATTCATTGAGTTGGTCTGGGCTTACCAGAAGGTGTCTAGAGGAGTAGTTCTTGTCTGTGGGCTCATCAGAACTTTTTTAGGGGAATAGTTATTGTCTGTGGGCTCACCAGAACTTTATTAGAGGAGTGCCAGTCAGTGAATTCACTGGAACTACCAGATGCATTATAAAGCATTTTGTACAAATCAAACACACACACAGACACACACACATACACACAAGTGTAGCGTAGCATGGTGTGAGAGATGCTGTAGTATCCTCTTAAATCTAAATTTACTGCAGAGATTTTGTAGGTCATGCTCAGACATTCGACACGGTTTGATGTACTATATAAAACACATTTTCTAGACGTCCGATATGAGCTTAAAGAAGATAGAGCACACGCATATAAACATACACACATTACATGCACACACACCATAACTATGTAGACATACACACATCACATGCACACACACCATAACTATGTAGACATACACACATTGGTGCTGTATGTGCGTGGCTAAGCCCTGACTTTGTGGGATGTGGGTGTTCCCTATATATTAACATGCACTCATAGACATACACTTTTTTCTAAATCTACATGCATTCATGCGTACTGTGTGTGTGTGTGGTTGAACTACTTATTTGTGTGGGGAGGTGGGGACACACTTTTGTAAATGTACTTGCATTGGTGCATAATGTGTGTGTGTGTGTGTGTTGAACCATGAGTGTGTTCGGAGGTGTGAATGTGTGTGTATTGAACCCTGTGTGTGCGTTGAAGGCCCTATTTTGCACCCTGGCGCATGGCGTAAAACTCGTTTTCCACCCGGTGCAAAGTTCATTTTCTTACTTTGCACGTTTATTTTTTAATTTTTTAAACAATGAGTTAAAATAATAGACTACTGCAAATGCGTAAAGGCTATGCTAGGTTTTAGTAAAGCAAAAAAAGGTTTAGTGGAATGACTGTTCCATATGGTCTCGCAAGCAGACTCCTTCAAATGCGCCGTTAACTTTCAATATACCGATGCATTCTTTGACGTCGCGCTTTGCGCCGTTAAAGGGAATGACAGATGTGATCCTCATTGGTTTAAATGATGTTACGCCCCAAACACACCCACTGATTAAGAAACCTAGGAACACCTTGCTGCGCCATGCGCTCAACGTTTCATAACGAAAACACTCCCAATGTGGACTGGACATCCTACTAAATTTGAATAAGCTTTTGACTAGTGGCGATGGGCTTTAGACTGTCATGATAGGGCCCTGAGTGTGTGTTATGAGGTGTGTGTGTGTTAAACCCTGAGTGTGTTATGTAAGGGATAACGGCCGCCGAGGTGTCCTGTTATACGGAATGAATAGGCGAGGGGTAAAGAACTCCCCAACGTGCAGCGTATAACTGGACACACCTCGAAGGCCGTTATCCCGCTTATCATCCGGTTGCCACTGTAAAGCCATGCCTTTATAGCACGCAAAGGAAACACGCGGTTCCGTTTAAAAAGAAGCCCACTACTTCAGCTTGTACAATTTTCGTTGGCCTTATAACAGCGATAGCATGGACAGTTAGCTTGTTTACAGTTGATTCCATTGTTGCGAAGCCTGCCTCCAGGCTCAACCGTCGTCCTACTATGGTTGTTATAGTTACCATTCATAAGCATTGATATGGAACAGCGATTAAACTTTTTTTACCAGATCTACTTCATAGGTGTCCCGTTATTCAGAATTAAAAGCCACCCCGCCAGCCAATCAGAAAATAGTATTTCTTCTCTCCGGGTGATAAGTGGTGTGTGTGTTGAAGCCTGAATGTGCGGTATGAGGTGTGTGTGTGTGTGTGTGTTAAACTCTGAGTGTGCGTTATGAGGTGTGTATGTGTGTGTGTGTTTTAAACCCTGAGTGTGTGTTACGAGCTGTGTTTGTGTTGAACCCTGAATGTGCGTTATGAGTTGTGTGTGTGTGTGTTAAACTCTGATTGTGTGTTATGAGGTGTGTGTGTGTTTGTTAAACCCTGAGTGTGCGTTATGAGGTGTGTGTGTGTGTTAAACCCTGAGTGTGCGGTATGAGGTGTGTGTGTGTGTGTTAAACTCTGATTGTGTGTTATGAGGTGTGTGTGTGTGTGTGTGTTTGTTAAACCCTGAGTGTGCGTTATGAGGTGTGTGTGTGTGTGTTAAACCCTGAGTGTGCGTTATGAGGTGTGTGTGTGTGTGTGTGTTTGTTAAACCCTGAGTGTGCGTTATGAGGTGTGTGTGTGTGTGTTAAACCCTGAGTGTGCGTTATGAGGTGTGTGTGTGTGTTAAACCCTGAGTGTGCGTTATGATGTGTGTGTGTGCGTGTGTTGAACCCTGAGTGTGTGTTATAAGGTGAGGGTTTCACCTTTGTGTTGTTTTGCCAAACTGATGTAGAGAGACGAAGGGCATCACACCTCAGTTATAGTGATGTCACCTTTCCTACACACAGCACTGATGTGGGGAAGAAGGGATGAAGAAAAGAAGAGAGAAAGAAAAAAAGTGTGTGTGTGTGTTTGTGTGTGTTCACAAGGGATGGGGTAGTGTGTCTTTTAGTGGACATCAGGCGTGTGTGTGGAGGGGGAGGGTTGTGACGTAGATGTGTGTGTATGATGGGATTCTGATAAGTGTGTGTGTGTGTGTCCTGATAAGTGTGTGTGTGTGTGTCCTGATAAGTGTGTGTGTGTGTGGTGATGCAAGGCCTTGTTTAGACCTTCCACCTGCATTAATGGTGTGTAACGGTGAACTAATGTCTTTTTCTTTTTTTCTTTTTTATATTTATTTCATATGTATTTGTTTTTTAAAGTAATAAAGGAATAAAACTTAAAAAAATAAATGTTGTTTTGTCCACACCACATTGATATTCACTTACACATAATTACTCCAAAAGAAATATATATATGAAATAATCTCCTGATCTGTTTTAATTTTGTTAGTCCAGGTGATGTTCTCAGGACACATGCTGCACAGGACACATGCTGCAGGTGTAATTATGACACAGGGCACGTACATATACTGCAGGTGTAATTATGACACAGGACACATACTGCAGGTGTAATTATGACACAGGTGTAATTATGACACAGGACACATACTACAGGTGTAATTATGACACAGGACACAGGTAGCTAACAGGTGAGTGGGGCTAACAGGTACACAGACAGGTGAGTGGGGCTAACAGGTAAACAGGCAGGTGAATAGATTAACAGGTGAGTGGGACTAACAGGTGAGTGGAGCTAACAGGTACACAGACAGGTGAGTGGGGCTAACAGGTAAACAGGCAGGTGAGTAGATTAACAGGTGAGTGGGGCTAACAGGTGAGTGGAGCTAACAGGTGAGAGTCCTGCACCGGTCCAAGGTTAAATATCTGCTCCGCCTGTACCCATTATGTTTAAAACTGCACCCGACCCGTTTTCTGACAGCAGAGCAAGTTAAATTCCGCACCCGAGATAAAATCAGTCTACCACGTCAGACACGTTTAAGAAAAGGAACTATCCTAATTACACGACCATTAACACTGCAGATCCAACTTCAGCTGAAGTTGACAGGCCTATCCTGCATGATAAAAAGTAGCTTAGGCTACCACAATACAACACTATGGGCCAGATGTACGTATATTTGCGAACGGATTCGGATATTAGCGTCATGGACAAACCGCAGATTGCGAACGCTGTCAGACCCAAGTTTCCGTCGTATTTATCAATTGTTCAATCCTTAGTGTAAACTGCGCCTTTCTCTGCCTTTCTCCATAAACGCAAATTCTACTTAACGTCCACAACTGAATGGCAAAAAGCCTACAAGCGCAGTTGAATGAAGTTAACTGATGACAACATTAAAAAGAATCAAACGTTTAGCAATCATAAAATAATACCATACATGATAAGATGTCAACAAGCAGGGAGATAATGAAGATCAGTGGTTCTACTTGTGCACGTAGGCTATGGAAGATTGGTCAAATCTAGCAAGTAGGAAAGTTTAAGTGAATGATGTGAAAGTAAGACATTCGAAAGGCCAACGAAAGTTAATGTTGCTTTTGATAGTACAAAGACTTACAAAACTGGTGATCTAAATAGAGATTCTGTTGTCTTTGAAAGGCTCTCTTATTGACGCATTGAACTGCAATTTGGATTAACACCTGCTTTTACAAGGTGGAAGTATTTAGGCGCAGAATAGACGTGCGCTTTCAGGAGCAGTCTTTGTACATACCGCAGCGCTATTTACTCTTTCCCTCCTATCTTTTTACGCTAAACTTCCACTTTCCCCTGGATCCTCCCATGAATACATATGCATGAAACGCAATCTGCCACTTTCAGCTCCCGCGACAGGCTTTCAGCTGCGCTTTTACATCATTGCGGCCTGTTTGTACATACCTCGCAATGATTTTACACGCACGTTGCGAAACAAATACGCCTGAAGTGGCCGCAAAAGCGTTAGTACATCTGGCCCTCAGAGTTTAGGAGGGAAACCAGCTGTGTTCCCATTGGCTCATAGCCTTCAATCCCATAATGATAGATACCTAAATTCCTGTGATCAGACTGTGTCCCTTGTGGTAAGAGTCCATGAAAGACTAACTATTCATGTCCCATTCATATCCATGTCCAGATAGTTTGAGGTGCTACACTCATCAGGGCAACACTATGGGTGGGTGATGCTTTGATGTGGAAACAGTTTTTTCTCCTTCACAGCAGGAGGAGTGATGGCTTGTGCGCGCACACACACACACACACAGTTGGGTAATAACTGATTACAAGTACATGTAATCTGAATCAGACCAGATTTCATTAAAAAAGACAATCAGATTATAGTTACATTGTCGAAGATTGCTTGATTACATTTTGTATGTGTTTCAATACATACAGTACAGGGATGGACAAAAATACATCAGTATGTACATGTAACCTAGTTTAAAATTATAGTTACATTGTCGAAGATTGCTTGATTACATTTTGTATGTGTTTCAATACATACAGTACAGGGATGGACAAAAATACATCAGTATGTAACCTAGTTTAAAATTAAATACCAAATACCCTCTTTTTAAATGTATCAAAATAAACTACAAAATACTGTAGCCATAATGTATCAAAATAAAATACTCAAAATTACTCATTGTATACTCATAAAATACTCATTGTATTTTGAAAATACAATGAGTATTGAAATACTTTTTTCAAGGGTGCATGGAATCACATGTAAATCAGCTTTTTTTATCCCAAACATTTAGGCTATTAAAACTCGAATAAGGCTACACATGGAATATCACACACCAGAAATTCCAAAACGGTTCAAAGGTTCTAAACTGGCAAACCTATAAGCAGGGTGGGTTACTGAATGGGCCTAACGGGCCCAGGCCCAGGGGCCCAAGTGTTCAGGGATCTCCAGCCCTTATATTGGAATAGGGCCCCTTAGTCAAATAACATACTTCCTGGGGCGCAAGCTAAGGTAAGCTAACTGACTGTGTGATGAACTGTCAGAGAGTGGCAAAGGGTAGAATGATAGTTTATTTTTTAGGCGGTTTTGTACATCTCTGGAGATGACCACATTCTGCCCTCTTGGTCATTTATTTTGTCTTGGGAACACAACTGAGGCCCACTACATATGCTCATGCGTTTTGTAAAATGCCCAATGGAAACTCCCCATAGGACTTTTGGTTACCTAAAATGCATACTGACAATAAAATGCTTACTGTGTGGCAACCTCTTGGTGTAGAAGCATAATCCTGGTCTCAAATGAAAGGTAACACTTTGAGGTTTCTTGTAGACTATTTGGAATGTATGTCAGGGGTTCTGATATTCACCTTATTCTGCTCTAAACAATGAGCGCCGCCATGACGACGACTCTGGTTGCCTATTTCCAGTTAGTACAACGTCTCCCGCTGTGTACTGACAGTGCTATGTAAACAAACACTTCAACCGGAAGTAGAAAAACGTTTCTTCAGTTGAACCCGCTATACATCATGGGAAATTGATTATTGGGTATTGGATATTTCAGTGTGGTATTATGGTGGCAGCATGGAGGGGAGTGTCTCCAGGACGCTGGTTTCACTGTTAAGCCTTCATGAGGTGTCGTGGGCCTAACTTAACGAAACATCGGTGAATGAGGGTGCCCACTTGATAACCCCAATGATATGCTGCATACTGTATACTTCTGTTAGATGGGCCATTTGTCTTGTGTTTATGACCATTGGTTGGCAGATTGGTGGTTAGCGTGCTTTTTGAAGTTAATTTGGGCAGGGGATTCTGAATGTGGTTTTACCTTTGATTTTGGCACAACGGATTATAACACCTAATCCTGTGTATTAATGTAATAGTAATATGTCTTAATAGGGCCCCTCAATCATATAACATAGGTTATATTATTCACCCTGATAGCTAAACGGGGCCCCTCAGTCAAATAACACAGCTCATGCTATGTGTGATAATCATTCTTTGTAATTGCCACATTTTTTCACATCAAGATGCCTTCAATGTGTTTGTAACTGTAGCTAGCTGGTACATATCTGTGCAGTATGTTGTGTAAACTTCATGTGCAGGGCTGAGCCGTGCAAATCAACACAAGGCATTGGTGCCGTGACCCGGATCAGGAGTGAGGTTTACACATAAACACGCAATTTGTGTTTAAAAGGGGAAGTGGGGGCACCATCAAGTAGCAGAAATAGCGTTACCACAACACACATCTTTGGGCCATTCGCTCAACCCAGCGCAACCTTGCAGCGAGTGCAGCGCATGCCGCTTCCTATCTGTAAGTCCCTTATGCAGAGGTGGGCACAAATACATCACAAACTATTTTGTTACAAACTACAAATACTGGCTCATAAAATGTAAAATAAAATACAAAATACTGATGTGAAAACTTTATTTAATTAAAACACAAGTCATTAGTTATTTTAAAATACAAAAATAACCACACATTAATCATTGTATGCCAACTTTAAAAGAAACTACAAGGCATATGAAAATGTATCCCCAAAAGACAAGAAATACTATTTCTGATTGGCTGGCAGAGCAGGGGGCTATTAATTCGGTTCATTGGGGCTCCTTGGATGAAGATCTGGTAAAAAAAAAATGTAATTAGTGTCGCATATCAGTGTAGCATAAACAATGATTGAACAGACAACAAGCAGGCTTCACAACAGTGGAATAAACTGTAACAAAGCAAACTACCCACCATCATTTCCATAACCAATGAATGTAGTACAACAAATTGAACAGGTCGGCCTCTTTTAAACTAAACTGCATTTCCCTTTTTGTGCTATAAATGCATGCCTATTGCCTACATAAATGACAGGGAACGTGGGGGACAAGCAGGATAACATCCTGTAAAGTGTCCTGATATACAGAATTAATTAACTTGGTGGAGAAAACTCTTTTCGCATCGGGGAGATATTTGCGTCCGTCTCCTCATTATTTCTGCATATCAGGACACCTTGGCGGATATTATCCCTTGCAGAAAAATCCTCATTTTTAAATCCATTAAGTGGTTTTAATACTATCCTGTAGTGAGAATGAACATCAGCTATTAGGTACTCAAGGTCATGGGGTCAAAGGTCATCATATGGGGTCCATGTCCTAATGTCAAAGATTGTTAAGGCGGAGCAAGATACTTCGTCGTAGTTCATGTCTATGGGCGCAAAATGGGGATCGAATCCTGTCTGCATAAAGAGGCGTGTCGATGACGTATTGACGAAAGTACGCTGCAACCGCCAACAGCAGCTGCATAAATAACCGGGCGCACACCTGATATAAGGTTGATTTTCTCCAGACTGGAATGCTCAAAATGCTAAAATGTACCTGAAATGTTCAGAAGGGTTTGAGGATCATGAAAACGCGTGCCGAAATTCACATTCCTAACTCTATAGAACCAAGACCTTAGCATATGTGGTGAAATTCTGAGCTATGCCCATAGACTTCAATGGAGCAGTCGCTGCCTCTGCTCTGCATAAAGGGGGATTTTGACCCCCCCTCGTGCGATCCGGGTTCCCGGAAGTGGCTTCTGATGAAACATCTTGCTCCGCCTTAACAATCTTTGCTAATGTTCTCCCTCAGTATCTTATCTGTATCGTTTTTAATTCTATGTCTTGTAGCGCTTGACACACCTGAAAATTCAAGCTCAAGTTAGTTACTTTTTAATTTTTTTCAACTTTCAATGTTACAGAAAAGACAGATATAACGTTTTAAGTTGTCTACAGGGTGATATAAAAGTGGCGGCACAAACAAAAAAATTGGGTTTACAACCCAATGTTGACCATTTTGGCTCCCAGTTGGCTTTTCAGACATGTCCAGAGGGGATCGTAAAAGGGAAAAGTTGGAATTATCAGTAGTTGGTCACAATGTGACATACTACAGCAAGAAAAAGGAAAAATGGGTTTACATTTTATGCAGTCCTTCCAAAAGGGTAATGAAATTAGTATTTTATGGACAAATCGCTATAGGTCAAGTTTAGAGCTGAATATAGGGAACTGCCCAAGGGATATCGGGCGCCCACTCTATTCTTATGGAGTAACAAGAAACAGCAAAGAAAGAAAAAGTTTAACCGACAGAACCAGGTTCACCAAGATTCTGGTCTTTGGCTCCCGGACTATGATAAGAATAACCTACTGTCATGGTTATAGGTATATATTTAACTTAGTGATGACATTTTGGTTTATTATAGCAAAAAATGGCACATTTTTCTTATAAGTATTTAAGTATTTGAAGTTGACGGTGGCAACGCTGCCATGAAGTCAACAATACAGTAATTTTCTTCAACTCAATAAAATACAAATGACATATTTACATTTACATTACAAATTACATTTTGTATTAGAAATACGTTTTTTAAATACATGTATTTAGAAATACTGCCCAGGGGCGTTGCTAGCTATTTAAAACATTCGGGGCTAGAGCCCAGAAGTTAGAGTTCTTTTTTGTCCGGGGGTTCGGGGTTTCTCCCCCCAGAGATTTTGAAAATCGTGCTGATGAACATGCAATTTTAACCTACTTTGAGAATGAAAAGGAAGGCCAATCGTAATGACTCACGTCACGGCATTCTGAATATTTTGATGTTTAAAGACCGTGTAAGGAGAACCAGGCGCGCCTGCAGGTGTACCTTGGTTGCTAGGTAACCAACATTCCAGATCCCTCTTTACGGGTCTTTGTGGTTTTACGTGTCTTCTTGAAAGAAATGTTGAAAGTCGGGCTGAAATCACATTCATATCTAGCTTTGCTGCATGCATGTTACAAGGACACTGGGCCATGTTATGTAAGGGACATGGTACTGCAAAAAAACGGAAACATAGCCTACATTGCAGAACCACTCAACTTTATTAATTTATGGTGAATAAATGTTACACTATTGTGCACAGCCCACATATACGTCACGTTACGCTAGAACAAAACTAAAGGTAACTTTAGCCTGTATAGGGCTGTATCAAGTTGTCCAAATGAATAGGTCATTGTAGACGTTGTCGTTGCATTATTGCATGTGGATGTTGTTATGCTATGT
Organism: Alosa alosa; assembly: GCF_017589495.1. NCBI lineage: Eukaryota > Metazoa > Chordata > Actinopteri > Clupeiformes > Clupeidae > Alosa > Alosa alosa. Next base: position 12,233,585 of record NC_063202.1, read on the forward strand.
AGGCTACTTTTTTGCTGACTGACCAATGCACGATTGTTCACGATTGAATTATTTCTTTTGCGGGGGGGGGGTGTGCGTACCATAGCATTAATTCCTGCAGGCGCCCCTGAGGAGAACGTCTCTTCTGCCAAAGTGCACCACATACAACACCCCAAATATCACATTAAAATAACCTGTAGAATAAACATTGTCATGCACCTCTGTCGTGCACTTGACAGGTGTGAGCGTTCGATCTCGGGATAAACATTTGGACGTCATCCCCTTCAATTAATGGGCTATGGGTGCCTTGAAAGCAATGCATTTGGGTTGTATATCACAAACTTTTGCCCAAAGAAAAAGTTCCATTCTGTCAAAATCAAGCCCAACATGCATTGCTTGGAAGCCCCTCAAACGAGGTCAGGTTTATTTACTGCATGTGATTCAATAGTAAATCCGCGATATATTGAAACTGAGCTGATCGAAATGTCCTCCTGGGTTCGGGGAGATGATGACACACTGAAGAGTTTCCACTTCTTGTCCCTGCTCTGCCATTTTTTTCTCTAAATAAACTTCTAATATCCATTTGTCCTTATACACTTATTTAAGCTAAGGCTAGTTAGTAGAAGCACTAAAACAGCAATGCGTAATATCGTGAGGAGAATTGAAATTGCAACATTTTGCAACAAATGATTCTAAACCTGCCCAGATCACGTCAGATTGTCTTGCGCTGCTGTTAATGCACACAATGGACACAAAACACAAAAGTCTCTTCTACGGGGCTATTTATTTCATTCACGATTAGAGTTTTTGTTGTTGTTGACGGCCCATAGATCCGGGGCTATCCCCAGAGGATCTGGGGCTATAGCCCCGAATGCCCAGGTCTAACGACGCCACTGCTGCCCACCCCTGAATACACAACATAGCTTTACATCATGCAGTCAATCAGTGTCGTTAAAAGTCAGAAACTGAAGATAGACCCAATTTGGAGTAAAATACATTTTGCATTTAAAATAAATGGACACGGAATGTAGAAGACACAATGCCTGTATTTTTACCTATGAAGTAGACCATCTTGCACCCCCAACACACACTCCCAAACACACACAGGGCCAGATGTACGTACATTTGCGAACGTAGCGTTATCAGCGCCATGGACACACCGCAGATTGCGAACGCTGTCAGACCCAAGTTTCCGTCGTATTTATCAATCGTTCAATCCTTAGTGTAAGCTGCACCTTTCTCTGCCCTTCTCCGCCCATAAACACAATTTACGAACGTCCACAACTGAATGGCAGCGCCTACAAGCGCAGTTGAATGAAGTTAACTGATGACAACATTAAAAAGAATCAAACGTTTAGCGATCATGAAATAATACCATACATGATAAGATGTCAACAAGCAGGGAGATAATGAAGATCAGTAGTTCTACTCAAACTACTTGTGCACGTAGGCTATGGAAGATTGGTCAAATCTAGCAAGTAGGAAAGTTTAAGTGAATGACGTGAAAGTGAAAGTAAGACATGCGAAAGGCCAACGAAAGTTAAGGTTGCTTTTGGTAGTACAAATACTTTCACCACAAAAACTGGTGTTTTAAATAGCGATTCTGTTGTCTTTGAAAGGTTCTCTTATTGACGCATTGAACTGCAATTAAGCAATATAGCACGAGTGAGAGGGGTTGGTCATGGATATTTCCACGGGTGTTGTTCGGCCGTAGCCACGAGGCCGGAGGCCGAGTGGCGCTGGCAACAACAGCCGTGGGAATATCCATGACCAATCCCACGATCACGAAGTGCTATATTGCTTTTTATAACAATTCTACCACAAACTAAATAATCTGAAAACACCCCAATATTGTTTAAAAATGTTAATTTCGACATCGTTCTTACGCATCAAAAAACAGTTCCCTTTTCAATAGACAGCGTCTTGGTTGCTAGGTAACCAACATTCCAGATCCCTCTTTACGGGTCTTTGTGGTTTTACGTGTCTTCTTGAAAGAAATGTTGAAAGTCGGGCTGAAATCACATTCATATCTAGCTTTGCTGCATGCATGTTACAAGGACACTGGGCCATGTTATGTAAAGGGACATGGTACTGCAAAAAAAACGGAAACATAGCCTACATTGCAGAACCACTCAACTTTATTAATTTATGGTGAATAAATGTTACACTATTGTGCACAGCCCCATATGTTTTCTGACCACGATGCTAGCACGTTAGCAGCGTTAGCTAACTATGCTAACGTTAGTTATCTACAAGTCTCCTCCAAGTGACAATCATATTATAGGCCCTACACAATGCTGGCAATGCTGAGAACAATTAGCATCCTTGTTTATCTTACTTACATTGAGTTGACTGTGTAGCTTAATCCACAGATGTGGTGAAGCACTGTTTCGCTATGGTTTGCTAAGGAGTAACCCATTGCTTAAAATAGTGGAGAGCTGGGATGAGAACATCGTGTCAAATCTTAGCATTGTATCGCTGGAGTGATTTATTATTAGCTGTGCAAAGTCTGAGTTGAAATGTCCAGGGATATTCCAACTCATGGAACGTCTCTCGGCCAATCAGAAACAAATAAATAGTTCCATAGAACCCAATTGTTGTATAATGTGGATTAACACCTGCTTTTACAAGGCGGAAGTATTTAGGCGCAGAATAGACGTGCGCTTTCAGGAGCACTTTGTACATACCGCGGAATACATAACTAGGCGCCCTTTACTCTTCCCCTCCCATCTTTTTACGCTAAACTCCCACTTTCCCCTGGATCCTCCCATGAATGCATATGCATGACATGACAATCGCAATCTGCCACTTTCAGCTCCCGCGACAGGCAGTTTGCGCTTTTACATCATTGCGGCCTGTTTGTACATACCTCGCAATGATTTTACACGCACATTGCGAAACAAATATGCCTGAAGTGGCCGCAAAAGCGTTAGTACATCTGGCCCACAGAGTCAAGGGCCTCACTAACCACCACCAAAGTGTAGCAGCACCTGGTTGATGAAGAGCAGCCGTTTTGCAGCAGAACCACACACCAGCTTGAGGTGGAAAGGGAGGGCAAGGCAAGTTGATTTGTATAGCGCATTTCGTGCAACTTCATCTTCTACTGAAGCTCATAGAAGGACTGCAGTAGTGCCTGCTCAAACAGAGCACTTGTGTGATCAGTAATGTTTTGTTTACTAACTACTATGTTTCTGTTCTGAATGAGGAGTAATGTAAATACGTCAAAGAATATACAGAAATAATCAGACAAAGCCAAGTCAGTAATATATTGATTATGGAAACAGTGAGAATATACAGAAATGATAAGACAAAGCCAAGTCCTTAATATATTGATTATGGAAACAGTGAGAATATACAGAAATAATTAGACAAAGCCAAGTCCTTAATATATTGGTTATGGAAACAGTGAGAATATACAGAAATAATTAGACAAAGCCAAGTCCTTAATATATTGATTATGGAAACAGTGAGGCCTTTTGTGATTACTAGGTCAAGGGTGTAGAATGAGTGAAAATTAAAAAACCGTCCTCCCTTCCAAGTCAGAAAGTACACACATGCACACTCGCAGATACCTTACACACACACGGACACACATACACACAGATCCCTATCACACACACAGCTTTGTGCTTGAGTGAGTGTAGCTGACAGATATGAGGTGGAGTATGCTGAGGTGTGTGTGTGTGTGTGTGTGTTAATTGTGTTCCCTCCTTGCAGTGTGTGTGTGTGTGTGTTAATCATGTGTGTGTACAACAGTAGAGTGATGGGGCAGCAGTGTCTTCCCACACAAACACAAACACATCAAACTTCCTCCTCTCTCTCTCTCTCTCTGGGTGTACACAGCTCTGGGCTCATTTGAATGTTCCAGAGACGGACTTGCCTGAGTGTGTGCCAGGATGTGTGTGTTGATTCCACAGATGAGAGCTTTTGCTGGATTTGTTGTCTTATTGGTTACTTCAACTTATGGTAAGTGTGTATGTGTTTGTATGTTCTCTCCTCGTCTAGTGTGTGTACGTGTGTGTGTGTGTGTGTCTTTGTAAAATAGACCAGATTTAGTTTTCTAGAAGATACTAATGCTAATTTAGGTTTCATGAACCCCTGATATCTTGGCAAATGTTCTTCTGAAACAGATGAACTGGACAGATGACTCATTTAATGGGTTGTAAAGGAAGCTCATGTTCGGCTCTTAATGAATGTGGTCATTGCTAATGATGTAGCCCTGGCTGTAAAGCTATACCCCTGACTCTATTTGGGCCCTTACATATTCTCACAACCATAACCTACTCACACATACAGGAAGTATATAGGCCTGCTGTATTTTATTCATACATACATTAAATTAGGAATTTACATATTGTAGTCAATCAAAACATCATATCATAATAATTTTGTAAAAACAAATTAGTCTCCCATATTGCCTCCTACAGCTAATATAGTCAAAAGAGATAATAAATGTTTGTGTTCATTCATACTGATGTGTTCAAATGATGAGAATGAATCTCCTCTTTTAATGCAGGTCTGGACTCCATGTGTGATGCTATTCATGATGCTGCATGTTATGGGGCTCTGGGAGGACCTGTGTACCTGCAGCTGATGAGGGACACCAGAGGACATTATCTGAACCTTTTGTATGGGCATGCAGCTGTTTTTACATTCAGAAGATCCAAGCCAATGTTCTATAAAGAGTTCAACACCCCATCAGTCCTCCAGAGGTGGCAGTTTGTTCCTGATAACGGGACCATGATTATCAACCCTGCAGAGAGGAGAGACGCAGGAACATACAGAGTGCAGATCACTGAGGAGGCAACAGGGAAAACAGTGAGAGAACACACAGTACAGCTGACCATAGAAGGTAAATGACTTCATCTCACCTCTGATGTGATAAGAGATGTAGCATCTCCTGCACTGTAACACAGAGGGGTTTAGGGAGGATCTCAAAGGGGTCTATAAGAACACAGTGCAGTGGATGAGAGTTTCAAAAGGGGTGGCAGACAATAGACGGCTCTCAAAGTTGACGTGATAAAGGCGCAGGTTTATTTACAGTACGCAGTGCAATATATGAAAAAACAAACTAAATACTTTGAAAAAAGAAAACAAAAAAACAGCCATCACAGGCAATAGTAACTCAATATAGTAGTGGATTTTATCGTTCGTTCTCATGACACAGTTCGCGTCGTTCAGTTCCCCAAGATGATTCGTTCTGAATCGTTCGTTCGTTCGTTCAGTCGCATTTCTGGTACCACGTAGTTCAGCGGTGAATCATGGAATGCAGGTTCTCAGCTCCTTGTTTATGCAAACGGTCAACACAACACTGTAATTGTAACGTTAGCGGCAAATATATAGCTGCAGCTTCATGATTATGTGTACTTTTAGACAAAGCAGCAGTAGCTAATGTGTTCATTCACCTTCACATTAAATTGACATATTGAAGGTAAATAGTGTAGACTACAGCTAGATTAGCTAATTTCTTTTTAAAACGTGTTCATTCATAAAGGAAGAAAGACCCAGTATGCCGACAAACATGTTTAAAGGCTTGGCAGAAAGATTATATTGATGGAAAGGTTTGAAGTCCCCATTTTGCCTAGGCTACAAAGCCATAATCACTCTGCTTCTAGCCGAGAACGAGTGACTAACTGAACGAGAACGACAGACCGAAGTGAAACAGGGGTCTTGGCGTGAACAGGGGTCTTGGTGTGAGAACGAACGAACGAGACAGATTGAAGAGACATTTATTAACCTGGCATGACACAGAAACTACAAAGACAGCATGCATTTACCATTAGACAGATATTTAAATGTAAATGCCAATATTTAAATGTAAAATGGAATTGTTAATGTAAACCATTATCGTTATTTTTTTATCGTCTCACTAGCCCATTTGTTTTTTTTTTCATGGAAATGGTTGCTATGCTTTCATGCCCCTCATTGGCTAATTCGATGAGAACGTTTCAGAAACAATGCAGACAACAGCATACGATTGGTTTGGCTCTCACCTTAGGAAGCTGGGCCATAGGCATTCACAGCAGCACTAGGTGTTTCAGCAACAAACGAAAGAACGAACAAGAATCCGTTCAGGTCGTTCATTTTAAAGACCCGTTCGAACTAACTGATTCGTTCGCGACCGACCCACCACTACACACCACCATTCCATTCTCCCTTTCACCCGTACATATAGAAGTATTTGGTAGAGCTCACTTTTAACAGGGAGTAACAAACATGGAATACATATAGGCAATACTAACAAACATATATAATACATACACATACTGTAGCTTTACAATACAAACTACATAAATGGCCACACATTTCAGTGTAAATGCTATGTGGAGTGCTAAATGCTATGTAGAGTGCTAAATGTGGAGTACTAAATGCTATGTGCTAATTGCTATGTGGAGTGCCAAATGCTACAGTATGTGGAGTGCCAAATGCTATGTGGAGTTGTGCGTAGTGACTTATGAACAGCAAGTTAAGTGAAAGCGAGATCTTTACTTTTCACATTTCCTCCCCCCTCAGAAGGCTCGATACTAGGGTGTCCACCACAGAGTTTTGCTTCCCTGCCCTGTAGTGGATCTGAAACCTGAATGGCTGCAAGGACAAAACCATCAGGTTATGCATGCATTACAGTGTCCAAGGACCAAGTACCTGGTCTCACTGGGAAAGAGCTTACAGCTTATGCTTTTGCTGCTCCGCCTCCCCCTGGAGAAAATTTGCCCCCAGTCCAACTCCAGAGGCATCCATCTGCACCATGAAATGTCTCTCAAAATCCGGACTCTACAGCATGGGTTCACTCAGCACTGTCTGTACTGCACAGGTTCACTCAGCACTGTCTGTACTGCACGGGTTCACTCTGTCTCTTTTAGGTCCTGGAAAGCCCGCTCATGCACCTCCTCCCACCGGACCTGTACAGCACCCCACTTCCGGGTCAGATCAGTGAGAGGTGCTGCTTGTGTAGCAAAGTTTGGGATGAACCTCCGGTACCACCCGGCAAGGCCCAAGAAAGACCTTATGTCCTTTTTGGTCTGGGGTCGAGGGCAGTCCCGGTACCTTATGTCCTTTTGAGGTCTAATCCTACTCCACTTCCTAGCCTAGATATCTAGACGCAGCCTAGCGACAGCAAATGTAATTTGTAGCCAGGGTAGTGTAGTAACTCTCTGTTGGCTTGCGAGTACTTTTGAAGCCTAATCACCCCATCTCCAAGTATGTGCCCTAAATATCTGACTTCCTGCTGAGCCAGGGCACATTTCTTTGGCTGGATTGTCAGCCCGGCATCGTGAATACAATTCTGATTAGCCACTGCTAAATGTTCTAGGTGCTCACTATATATGTCACCCATGTACTCATGTTCTAGGTGCTCCCGCCAGGTCGTGCTATATATGACTATGTCCCCCAGGTACTCATGTTCTAGGTGCTCCTGCCAGGTCGTGCTATATTTGACTATGTCACCCAGGTACTCCGCTGCAAAGGCTCCAGTGCCATCCAAGACCCGGTCCATCAGTCTTTGGAAGGTGGCTGGCGCCCCCTGCAGGCTAAAAGGCATTACGTAAACTGGTACAGGCCTTGGGGTATGGAAGGCAGTGTGTGGCTTAGCTCCCTCAGCCAAAGAAACATGCCAATACCCTTGCAAAGGTCCAAAGTGTTAACGCCCATAACACTAGCCCAGCTCCTTAACCACTACGCTAACACCACGCTAACACCCATAACACTAGCCCAGCCCTTTAACCACTACACTACCACCAACTTGTGATCTCAGCCAGTCCTGTGATGTGGGTTAAGGGAGCAGTCTGGGGTAGGAACCCTGGTCTCTGGTGGACACCCTGAACAAACATGGCCATGTGCATAACTACCTTCTGATCCTCACTGTGGTTCCTCCCCTTCTCCAGCTCCCGTGTCTGATGTGGATCTGTCAATCAGCTGCTCAGCCAATGGGGAGAGGAGTGTGAGGTGCTCCTCCAATGGGGACAGTCCTCAGTACAGCTGGTCTCTGGATGGGAGGCCTCTGGGTGAAGCTGATGCTGATCTCAGTTCAGATAACCAGACTCTCCTGCTGAGGGGGGATGTGACTGGACAACTCACCTGCAGCGTCAGGAACCACGTCAGCAGCACACACACCACCAGACTGATGGAGCTCTGCTCTGGTCAGTGACTTCACACATGAGTGATTTACAGTAATCATGATTTCCTCTGTAATCTGTAATACAGACATCAGGCAGGTCAATAATGATTCTGCTCTGGGGCAAGCTCATGTAAATGCCATGATGTCCACAACTCTGATTGGCTATAAGAGAATGGAATACTAACAGGAAAAAGTATCTAAGCTTGACAGGTTGATCAGTAAAGGGTTTCTATCTGTTCAGCTCTGGACTCTTCCTGATGTGTTCAAATGATGAGAATGAATCTCCTCTCTTAATGTAGGTCTGGACTCATTCTTACTGATGTGTCCAAATGATGAGAATGAATATCCTCTCTTAATGCAGGTCTGGACTCCATGTGTGATGCTACTCAGGATGCTGCATGTTATGGGGCTCTGGGAGGACCTGTTTATTTGCAGCTCATTGAGGACACCAGAGGATGTGAACTGAAGTTCTACCATGAAAACAAGAGAGCTTTTACATTCAGAAAAAACAAGCCAGTGTTCCATGATGAGTTCAACACCCCATCAGTCCTCCAGAGGTGGCAGTTTGTTCCTGATAACGGGACCATGATTATCAACCCTGCAGAGAGCAGAGACGCAGGAACATACAGAGTGGTGATCACTGCATCATCAGGGACATCAGTGGGACAACACACAGTACAGCTGACCATAGAAGGTAAATCATTTCATATCTGAACATTAACACTGAACCACAGTGAGGTTTGAGGTTTATAGGTTCATTATTCCACACATTATTCCACATAACATGCAAGTCAACTCATTTATGAGGCTGTGATGACTATTACTGTTAAAACTGTTACACATGTTGAAGGTTCAGTGCAGAGAGAGATGGATTTGGCAGAGATGTTGGGGGTTTACAAGTTCATGTTCAAGAAATAATAATATCAATAAGTAAGTAACAGCTCCCTAAATGTATACATTTGCATAATTCCTCCTCCCCTTCTGCAGCCCCCTTGTCTGATGTGGACCTGTCAATCAGCTGCTCAGCCAATGGGGAGAGGAGTGTGAGGTGCTCCTCCAATGGGGACAGTCCTCAGTTCAGTTGGTCTCTGGATGGGAGGCCTCTGGGTGAAGCTGATGCTGATGTCAGTTCAGATAACCAGACTCTCCTGCTGAGGGGGGATGTGACTGGACAACTCACCTGCAGCGTCAGGAACCACGTCAGCAGCACACACACCACACCTCTGCTGTTTGGATGTTCTGGTGAGTTACTATTTTACACTTTCTCAGTGACTGTTCCACACTGAATTACACACTTTCACAAACTTTCTTTCCATCATGGTGATATCTTTTAAACAAATAGTTTTGTAGTTTTCAGTAGAAGTGCGCGGTGTTTGAAACGTCTGCAGGATCAGTCCCACTGGACACACAGTCCCTCCACTGGTCTCATATGCAGCTCAGGGAGAGAGACGCCACCCAACACACACATACACACACACACGCACATGTACACACACACGCACACACACACACACACACACACACACACACACAAACACACACACGTACTGTACATGCACACACACACGCACACGCACACACACAAACACACACTCCATGCCAGGTCTGTGGTTGGAAAACAAAATGGGCACAATGCAACAACTACTGTTTTTCTTGATGATATTATTTGTGATAATGTTGCTGTCTGCAGGAGGTATTTCTCCAGTGTTCATCAGTGTGTGGCTGGCAGAGATCATCATCCTCACATCACTGCTGGTGGGAGGGTATTACCTCTACATAAGAAACAGGACATCACACACTCCAGGTCAGACATTACACACATTATGCAGAATTACACATCTTCATCTTCTCTACACTAGAAACAGGACATCACACACTCCAGTTCAGAATACACACAATACACACTTTTACTACATGTACACCACACGTGATCACACACTCCAGGTCAGCGTACACATTACACATTTCACCTTCTGTTTTCTACACACCTGAAACAGACACCTCATCCTCCAGGTGAGTTTACAGACCTTCTAGAGAGTGGCTAGACTGTTACTGCACTAATGTCTTTGTTGTTTGTGTGTTTTTCTCTGTGAGAAACTGGTGTGTCTCGTCTCCCTCAGGAGGAGGTGCAGATGCAGTGACTCCCCATTGGTCCAGAGGAGGTGCAGCACCAGACTACTCCTTCATTCCCCATCCACTATAGAGACCATGATTAGTCCAACAGTCATAGTAGCCTGTTTAATTCACTTTGGAAAGAGCTCCAACTTCAATTCTGCTGTTCATTGGCGATTTCATGCTATTGTCTGGTTTCTTCTGGGCCAGATGCTCGCTGGTGCTTGTGTGTGTGTGTGTGTGTGTGTGTGTGTTTTGGCAGCGGCAGTTCTACTAGTTTAGCAAAAATGACCTTAATTATGCAGGTTGAGAGTCGTTCTGATGGTTCTACAACAGTTTCTGGGTCGTTTGGTGGGTGCTTTGTCTCCCCCTATCGCTTCTCCGCGGAAAAAACGAATATGCAACTTCCTGGTCCCGGTCCGAACAAATCCGGATGTGACTCAGCGGAAGTATCTAATCGCACCTCAAAAATGTAGTCAGATTGTAGTTTCGAAAAGACGCCGACGTTGCTTTGTTGCTGTTGAAATTGTAAGTAGCCTACCTTTGGGTGAACTTTGTAATGTGGTTTGATAGTCTCTCAAACAATGTGTTTGCTCGACCATTTTATTGTGAGCCCTGTATGTGTTTAGCTTGGTTTCTTGATGGCTAGCTCGCTAGCTAGTGGGGGTTTAGCGTAGCAGTCACTTGCTACCGAAGCTGCAGGGGGAGCTGTGTAGTGAAAAATGCGAGCCCAAATCCGGCGAAAACCCAGAAACAGCGAAGGAATAACCAGACCTGCATAGTGCTTCTTTAATGATAAAATAACAGTCATCCTAGTGTGGACCTGTGTGTGTGTGTGTGTGTGTGTGTGTGTGTGCGATATGCTAAGTTTATGTACTATATGCCATACTCTCTCTCTCTCTCTCTCTGTGTGTGTGTGTGTGTGATGGTGATTTCATGACTGTTATCTTTTCATGTTTTTTTTGTCATCTGTGTATGTACAGTATAGTTTTGCATTAGAGGATTCTCTGTTGATATTAACTCAAATAAACAGCTGAAGAGGCCAAGAGCAGAGAATGCATGTTCTCAGCTGTGTGTGTGTATGTGTGTGTGAATTGGATACTGGCTAAAAGAAAAGCTGTTTGTGAACTGTAGCTCCATCAGGGCAGAATGTCTCCCATGGTATGACCAGTAGGGGGCAGCACTGCAGTGTGAGATCAGACAGGTCCATTTGATGGCTGTACAGGCCCACATATGACAGCTCTGAAGTGGAGGTACTGCCGCAGGAAGAGAACGCTGAAAAGACACATTCAGTAGAATCATCTATCCATTCATCTATCCATCCAGTATATGTTACTGTAATGTCTGTAGTAAACGTGCTAACTCCAGTAGAAAGCCTGTAGCCCATGCCTGCTGGTAAGCGCTCTTTACAAATAGGATGATAGTAGGACAATAATGCTTGTAATAAACATACAGTTGGGTGCTGCTGGAGAATTTGGGGCCCATGCGTAAAATACTTTTGGGTTCGGGGCATGACGAAAATGTTGAAAAATAAGATTTCCGGTAATTTTCCTATTTGTCTCTTTTCAAGTTAGAAAGTGTAAAAAGACTAACGGAAAATGAAACGTGGCGATTTTCTAGGCTGATTTGACATGCAACTATACTCTCATTCCAGCATAATAATCAAGGAACGTTGTGAACCTACCATGGGCACAGCAGCACAATGATATCACGCAGCACCTGAAAATAGTCCCCATAAACTAACTTCCAGCAACAAGGTTGAACTGCAGCAGAGAGTGACTGGATTAATACGCCTGAATGAGAGTATAGTTCCATGTCAAATCAGTCATCTTAAGCGTGATTCTATCGGCCGAGATGCTAATGGTCTAATCCGATTCAATGATCTATGCTGCATGAGAAAACAATATCCTGGACGGGAGATGGACCAACAGCACAAACATCTGTCTGTCTGTCTGACAGGTGAGTGGGTCTAACAGGTGCACAGACAGGTGAGTGGGGCTAACAGGTACACAGACAGGTGAGTGGGATTAATAGGTACACAGACAGGTGAGTGGGATTAATAGGTGAGTAGAAGACTAACTATTCATGTCCCATTCATATCCATGTCCAGATAGTTTGAGGTGCTACACACATCAGGACAACACTGGGCCTATGGGTGGGTGACGCTGTGATGTGGAAACAGTTTTTTGTCCTTCACAGCAGGAGAAGTGAGGGCTCACACACACACACACACTCACACTCTCTCTCACACACACACACACACACAGACACCCTGGTCTCAGTTGGTCAGCTGGAGTACAACTCAAGTACTAAATGTGTGTTGTGGTCAGCTCACAGAAGGTGCCATTTGACCATAACGTGTGTGTGTGTTGATCAGTCCAGAGAAAGCCCTACAGTATTTGACCGTAACGTGTGTGTGTCTTGGTCAGTGCAGAGAAGGCCCTACTGTATTTGACCTTAACGTGTGTGTGTGTTGGTCAGTCCAGAGAAGGCCCTACAGTATTTGACCATATAAGGCATGTAGGGGCACAGCTACTCACTGACATCACCACCAGGAGCTAAAATAATCATAAACAAACAACACAAACTCACACATTTAACCGCTGTGATGGTGAAGTGATGGAAAATAAAAAAGAGGAACTAGATGCAGAAGATTCTTATTAGAGAAACATGAGAAGTGACCTTTTTCAGTGTGTGTCAAATTGCAACACCAAAATCTTCAAGTGAAAAAAGAAGTTTTTATTTGCAATTTTGCTTCAATAACTTATTTATAGTCTTTTACAACTGTTTACAAAACTCTGTGTCTATTTTTCAAAACGTTATACACAAATCCCAGAATTGCTCGCTCAAAATACAAAATGCCTCAAATCTCCAGCAAAATGACACACGACATTCAAAATGTCATAAACATATCTCTAAAGCAAGCATTCGCTTCACATTATAAACACTTTTGCCATAATATGACATTTTGGATACATCATGTTCACACTGTTGCTCAAAACTTAAAGCTCTTCTATCTTTCATTGGCTTCTATATTCTCATTCAAGAGAGTAGTTTAAATTCACAGTAAACATGTAATAAATATTGAAACTAAAAATAGTGATTTTTTCCCAAATAATTTGCTCTTGTGAAAATGACTGAGTCTCCTCCTACAGTATGTGTGTAAGGGCACAGCTACTCTGACCTCAGCATCAGGAACACATTTAACCGCTGTGATGGTGAAGTGATGGAAAATAAAAAAGAGGAACTAGAAGCAGAAGGTTATTATTAGAGAAACATGAGAAGTGACCGTTTACAATGTGTGTCAAATTACAACGCAGAAAGATTCAAGTGATGTTATTATGATGATTTTTTATTCAAGTCATGTAATTCAACATTGAGCCATGAGAGGTCAATAAGACCTATAACACAGAGAGTATTTTGACTGGGTTTTGACTGTGTGTGTGTGTGTGTGTGTGTGTGTGTGTGTGTGTGTGTGTGTGTGTGTGTGTGTGTGTGTGTGTGTGTGTGTGTGTGTGTGTGTCTGTGTATGGGGGTGTTATATCGGAAATATGCTGAGCTGTAGTCTGTGGCCTTTATGGTCAGATGCAGAGGGTCACTTGAGGAGAGGACTTGTTGCTGATGAGAGAGGACTTGTTGCTGATGCAGAGATGTGAAACACAAAACACTGCCTGATGTTCTGCAGACTTAATACACACACAAACACACACATACTCTTTCTCTCACACACACACACACACACACACACACACACACACACACACACACACACACACACAGACTTTAAAGGAGTCTGCACCCTAGCAGCAGAGTTTTGAATATATTGCAGACTGTGTAATCTATTGAATGAGATGCCAATGAGTAGGGCGTTGAAGTAATCTAACCTGGAGGTGATGAAGGCATGAGTAGGGCGTTGCAGTAATCTAACCTGGAGGTGATGAAAGCATGAGTAGGGCGTTGCAGTAATCTAACCTGGAGGTGATGAAGGCATGAGTAGGGCGTTGCAGTAATCTAACCTGGAGGTGATGAAAGCATGAGTAGGGCGTTGCAGTAATCTAACCTGGAGGTGATGAAAGCATGAGGTGATGAAGGCATGAGTAGGGTGTTGCAGTAATCTAACCTGGAGGTGATGAAAGCATGAGTAGGGCGTTGCAGTAATCTAACCTGGAGGTGATGAAAGCATGAGGTGATGAAGGCATGAGTAGGGCGTTGCAGTAATCTAACCTGGAGGTGATGAAGGCATGAGTAGGGCGTTGCAGTAATCTAACCTGGAGGTGATGAAGGCATGAGTGACTGTCTCAGTGGCAGATGGAGTGAGAGAGGGGAGAGAGGGGTGGAGTTTAGAAATGCAGTTCAGAGCTGTTAGTGATGTGTGTGATGTGTCAGTCAAAGGACAGGGTAGATAAATAGCACTTTTACAATGTTTTACTGTGGAGGGGGAACCTCACTTAACACCACCAATGTGTAGCACCCACCTGGAGAACCTCACTAACCACCACCAATGTGTAGCACCCACCTGGAGAACCTCACTAACCACCACCCCTCACTAACCACCACCAATGTGTAGCACCCACCTGGAGAACCTCACTAACCACCACCGATGTGTTTATATGCAGAAAAAGCCGCCCTCCTTTCCAGGTCAGAAAACGCGCTCGCGCACACACACATACACACACACACACACACACACACACACACACACACACACATACACACACACACACACACACATACACACACACACACACACACACGTACATACACACGCACACACACACACACACGTGTACATACACACGCACGCACGCACGGACACACACACACATATAAAAATAGGTTAATGTGAGAGCATTCAAACACACAACCACACACACAAAAACACACACACACACACACACACATGTGTGTGTGGGGGAAGACACTACTGCCCCATCACTGTGTACACACACACACACTGCAGGGAAGGAACAAACCAAACCCACTAACAAACACACACATACACCCTGTGCCATCATCGCTGTCCTTTGCAGACCTGTGCGTAAACACCTTCTTCTGGTGGTGTGTGATTGGTGGAGCCTGGCAGTCTGACCTCTCCGTACTCCACGGTGTTGTCCACTCTCGTCCTCTCCTCCGTTTTCCTTCTTATCAGGATGGACACCTCGGCATACTCCACATCATAGCCGTCACCTGCACACACACAAGCACAGAGATGTGTGTGTTTGTGACAGGTATCTTTGCGTGTGTTCACACACACACGTCAAACTTCCTCTTCTCTCTCTCTCTGGCTGTACTCAACTCTGGGCTCATTTAAATGTTCCAGAGATGGGCTTGCCTGTGTGTGTGTGAGTGTGAAAGAGAGTATTTGTCAGAATGTGTGTGTTGCTTCCACAGATGAGAGCTTTTACTGGACTTGTTGTCCTACTGGTTACGTCAACTTATGGTAAGTATGTGTGTGTGTGCGTGTGTTTGTATGCTCTCTCCCTATCTAAAGTGTGTGTGTGTGTGTGTGTGTGTGTGTGTGTTAAAAATAAGAGTTTTCTAGATGATTCTACTGCTACTTTAAGTTTCATGGAGCCATGATGTATTGGTGATGTTCTACTGGAACAGATGACTGTTGGTTCTTATGTAGTGGCTTATAAAGGAAGGACACAGTGTTGGGCTCTAAATGCATGTGGTCATTGCTAATGATGTAGCCCTGGCTGTAAAGCTCTATACCCCACTCTATTTGGATCCTCACATATTCTCACAGCCATAACCTACTCACACATACTGATCAGCTACTGATACTGAGCTGAAATGGACACAAGACTAAGAACTGCTGACATGTTCATCCATTTGTTTGTCAGAAGTCATTGCTGGTGAATTTAGAATGCTTATTTAGGTTTATTTCTATACAGATACAATAGGTTGGATTTTGTGTGGGTGTTTCAGCTACTGTCATCCAATAGAGATCTTCTATGTGATTCTATATATTGAGGAATGCCACCGATCCATCACAGCTTACAGTAGTGTGCTGTTTCTACCTGATACAGTGAGATTTATAATGGTAGTGTGCTGTTTCTGCCTGATATACAGTGAGATTTATAAGGCTAACAGTAGTGTAGAACCCCTGACTCAAACAGTGTCACACCAAACAATGTCACACACACAGGGCTGTTCAACACAAAATAACTAATAAAGCTCATTCATACTGATGTGTTCAAATGATGAGAATGAATCTCCTCTATTAATGCAGGTCTGGATTCCATGTGTGATGCTACTCAGGATGCTGCATGTTATGGGGCTCTGGGAGGACCTGTCTACCTGCAGCTGATGAGGAACACCAGAGGACACAAACTGAGCCTCTATTATAACAGTGCACATGTTTTTAAATTCAAAAGAACCAAGTCAGTGTTCTATGAAGAGTTCAACACAACATCAGTCCTTCAGAGGTGGCAGTTTGTTCCTGATAACGGGACCATGATTATCAACCCTGCAGAGAGGAGAGACGCAGGAACATACAGAGTGCAGATCACTGAGTCAACGGGGAGAGGAGTGAAACACACAGTACAGCTGACCATAGAAGGTAAATGACTTCATCTCTCCTTTGATGTGATAACAGATGTAACATCTCCTGCACTGTAACACAGAGGGGTTTAGTGAGGATCTCAAAGGGGTCTATAAGGACACAGTGCAGTGGATGATTGAAAGTTAATATCCTCATCTGCTCTGTTAGACATTAGTAAGTTCACTAATCGGACTCTAATGGCTGTAAGTAAACTCAGAGAGTGTGAGCTGTCTTCCCCCACCAAGCCTCAAGTGTGAACACACAGATACAGGATATGAACTCAGCAGTACGGAGGGGTTTGTCTTTGAGCAACTCTGAGCTGATCCTGATTTGATCCCATTTTCACAGAACATGTTCATGTCATTTTATGTTCATGTGTTTTATTTTCATGTCATTTTGAATCCTTTCATGACCCATAAGAAATCTGCACTCTTAACTGAGTGTCATTTATTCTCCAACCTGAATTGCATCCACATAATTACAAAATGAATGCTTGAGCAAGGCACCTAACCCCTCATTGCCGCTGTTGTTGCAGGCAGCTCACTGCGCCGGGATTAGTGTGTGCTTCACTTCACTGTGTGCTGAGTGTGTTTCACTAATTCACGAATTGGGATAAATGGGACAGAGACCAAATTTCCCTCACGGGATCAAAACAGTATATATACTTATAGGCTATTTTAGAGTAATTATACTAAAACTACTGTTTTAAGCTTTTGTTCATTCTTAGCTCATTTACATATAGAAAAGAATGCACACCCTCCGAGGTGCTGGCAAGGGAAAATAAACCAAGAAAAAACTTGGTCGCTGCACACTCTATCTCTTAATTCTTTTATTTCAACGTTTCGGCCTGTCAGCCTTTGTCAAGGTTCCTAATGCGGACACTAGAAAATCCAGTCTTAAAGCACCAGGTGTCAATCAAGGGCACTCTGGGTATCTCACCAGGTGGTGTGTAATCAAGCCAGGTCCCCACAATCAATTATGATGCACATAACCACAACATACAAAGGGAGCCTATCATCAAGACGATTACAGAAACACTAGTGTTCATAAATTACAATATTTGCAAAATTTACAAGACAGTCAGCATACAACATATCAAACACTTTGTAATATTCTACACATTATGTCTTTACCTAATTCATCATGGTCACTAATTACAGTACATCATATGCATGTTTAGTACAAATACCCAATATTGTCACTTTCAATCCAATCCAACACTTTCTGTCCACATTCAAACATGTCTATATGTCTATAAAGTTTCTTTTAAATAAAAGGTCTCAAATCCAGTTCTTCATTCTTAGCTCATTGAAAGCATTTGCATAATACCTTCCCCCCTCAGCTCCTGTGTCTAGTGTGGACCTGTCAATCAGCAGCTCAGCCAATGGGGAGAGGAGTGTGAGGTGCTCCTCCACTGGGGACAGTCCTCAGTACAGCTGGTCTCTGGATGGGAGGCCTCTGGGTGAAGCTGATGCTGATCTCAGTTCAGATAACCAGACTATCCTGCTGAGGGGGGATGTGACTGGACAACTCACCTGCAGTGTCAGGAACCACGTCAGCAGCACACACACCACAAGACTGATGGACCTCTGCTCTGGTCAGTGACTTCACACCTGAGTGATTTACAGTAATCATGATTATCTCTGTAATCTGTAATACAGACATCAGGCAGGTCAATAATGATTCTGGGGCCTCATTTATAAAAAGGTTGCGTAGAAACCATCCTTCATTTGATCTTAGATCATTTCTGAAATGATCGTACGTGTGATTCCGAGAAAACGAACGTACGCACAAAAAAACGTGCGTACGCCACTCTTCCAGATGTGCCCATTATAAATCACAAATGAACGTCAACTTGTGCGCAGACGGATGGTTTTAGGTCTCCGCCTTGTAAACACCCCCTCATCAATATCATTAGCATATGTTTTAATGAAATCAATGGCCTAAAAGCTGTAGCTTATGTAAAATATATTGAAAACATTGTATAGGCCTAGCCTATGCCATCTGATGTTAACTATATGCGTCAGTTCGAATAGCTTAACTAATTATGTTTTTTCCAGCAAAGCTTTCTGGAAAGAGATCGTATGCATCCATGTCCATTGTCCCCTGCTCGCTTTCATTCCTTTTGCTTGCAGTAATGTGAATAATCAACATTTCGTATGTTTAGGCCTACTTTGTAGAAAAAAAATGGGTAGGCCTAGCTTATGAAGGAAAGACCTCTAGGCCTATATAATCCTGTACGTTATGGTACAGTAGGCTACTGTACGTTTCCAATATGACCCAGGGTAATATGCTGATTTAGCCTACAAAACAGAGGACTAAATTATAAGCGTGATATGTCATGTAGGCTTAACGTTTCTTTTAGGGTAGGCTATGTTTTTGCTGAAAAAGTAGCCTAGTTCGCCAGTCATTTTTCATTCATTCTGCATTTCTTTGCTATCATTTTCTTTCAATAATGTCCAATGGCTTAAACATTGTCCTTTATTGTTTGCTTTAGGCTTACCTTTATATTTTATCCTACATTATTCAACTCACGTATTGTCATCTGATCTTGGGCACTGCCAGTCAAAAAAAGCAAACATGTGCGCGCTCTGCACCTCTTTACGGAACTCCGACCCAACACTAAATATGAAGATGCCCTGCTTTCAGAGGATAACTTCCGTCCCTTGGTTGTGTAGGCTATATATGATATAAGATATCTATAGCCTACATTGTATAGCTTACAGTGAAATATTACCTTTCTGTTACGAAGCTGGGAATAGGCCTATGAGCGCAAATTAGGATGTAGTGGAGGCTAAACGCGAGTAAACGCAGTTTATCCACCTGAAATTTCAGAAATAGAGTTTAGGCCTACCCACCTCTTATTAGAGTTTATCCACCTCTCAAAAAAGTTTATTCACTTTTAACATTCAAAACTGTATGATCAAACACTATCCTATATTCCCAATACTGCACAATAACCTCCAACATTATCAAACTGTTGCCTTTTTGAATGCCTTCCTCTCCTAAACGAGGGCAATTGGACATTTGATGGTGAATATTAGATTGGTGAGAACACTAAATATACTAGATCACCTGTAAGAATGTTTCAATTATTCTATCGTAGGTCTTGGTGTTTTTTTTTTAGATATTGTGAAATAAGTAAGCTATAGGTCTTTTCACTTTCTTAAGTGGGCTACAGTTCTCATTAGCAGTTTTATGCCAAACCATGAGACACTAAGCTGAGTCCAAAAACGTCTTTAAAAATCTTCTGATATTGATCATGCATATGGCAAAGAAAGACATGAGATCGTTGGTCTTGGAATTTTGAAAATGCATCGCACTTAGACCTCAGATTACTTGCAGTACCCCGGCATTACCACAAGGAAATGGTCGTACGTCAAGTTTGAACCTGACATGGAGATAAGCACTTTTCCACGTCAAAGACGGTTTTTATAAATCTGAGCGTTGGCATGGATTTGAGCGTACGCACGGTCAAAGATAAAATCTGTGCGTAAGAACGCTTTATAAATGATGCCTCTGGGGCAAGCTCATGTAAATGCCATGATGTCCACAACTCTGATTGGTTATAAGATAATGGAATACTAACAGGTGATGCACATAAGTATGCTTAAAAGGTTGACCAGAGAAGGTGAAATCAAATAGCATTCAATATCAATCTAATTTGGTATGTAGTGATAATTGCAATGATAATTTGTTTATTTGATCATCTGTTGTCTATATGTATTATGACAGCCTTTACCATCTATTACAGTTTTTCTCGATTGCTTTTACCTGCTTAAGTAAACTAGAACCCACTTGGTCTTCATGACTACTTTCTTTGCACAGCAGAAGTCATCTCTTGCGAATGTGTTTACACATTTTCATTGGGTTCACACATTTCTCACACCCTTTTGCAAAACAGTTAACACAGGTGTCATTCAAAAGCCCCAAACTCTATTGGTTTTCCCATGCTAAACAAAAGGAAAACATCTTTTCACAGGTGGTATAGATTCCTTGCATAGGTCTGAATCTCTGATACACCTGTGTGAAACTCCTTTGCACAATTCTTCAATCAACAATCATTCATTATACATAAGATATGTCTGTTCTGTGTTGCTATTTGCAAGTATGGATCTAATGCACATTTAGACAAAGTACTGTATTGCCTATTTGGTGGAGAAAACAGTACAAAAGGTGTTTACTGTAGGTCTATTTCGATGAAAAATGACAAGTTGTAGTTCAATGAAATTTACTGTATCTTGCTAGGTGTTTACTGTATGTCTTACATGTCAATGGCAGTTACATCTTGGGAGGAATGAATAAATCATTTTTTTATTCAGTACATTTTGTCTTTTCACAGTTTCTGATAGGCCTACATGAAAAATGAGAAAGTAATGGAACAGACATAGCAAAAATGCTCATTTTGAGAAGTAGATTTTGCATTTTGTTGTCCAGTGTGTAATGATTGATTAAAGAGTGTTTTTTAATTGGCAACAAGTTGTAGTGTTTGAAGGCAAGATTTGCTTTTGCTGCATGTTTTAAGTGTTTTGAGAGAGTAACAGCCTTTTGCAAGCGAGTGTTCAGTCACATATGGTGCTACAGGTGCTGTTTCCTTACCTCTGCTGTTTGGATGTTCTGGTCAGTACTGTTTTACACTTTCTCAGTGACTGTTCCACAGTGAATTCCACACTTTCACAAACGTTCTTCCCGTCATGGTGATATCTTTTAAACTAAACTATCTGACAACACATGCTTTGTAGTTTTCAGTAGAAGTGCGCTGTGTTTGAAACATCTGCAGACACAGTTCCTCCACTGGTCTCATATGCAGCTCAGGGAGAGAGACGCCACCCAACACACACACACACACACACACACACACACCCCCCCCAGGCCCCTTAGCAGCAACACAAACACAAGAGGCTCTAAAATAGGGTCTTAACAGGCTGTTGTTGGACAACAAATGGGCATATCACACACAATGCAACAACTACTGTTTTTATTGATGATATTATTTGTGATAATGTTGCTGTCTGCAGGAGGTATTTCTCCAGTGTTCATCAGTGTGTGGCTGGCAGAGATCATCATCCTCACATCACTGCTGGTGGGAGGGTATTACCTCTACATAAGAAACAGGACATCACACACTCCAGGTCAGACATTACACACATTATGCAGAATTACACATCTTCATCTTCTCTACACTAGAAACAAGTCTCACACACTCCAGGTCAGAATACACACAGTACACACTTTTCTCATCTACTGCCTTTACACCACACGTGATCACACACTCCAGGTCAGCGTGCTATTTGTGTGTTTTTCTCTCTGAGAAACTGATGTGTCTCGTCTCCCTCAGACCAGGACGTGGAGCTCACTCTGACCTCCACGAGTCGCAGGAGGACACCAGAGGAGGTGCAGATGCAGTGACTCCCCATTGGTCTAGAGGAGGTGCAGATGCAGTGACTCCCTATTGACCCAGAGGAGGTGCAGATGCAGTGACTCCCCATTGGCCCAGAGGAGGTGCAGATGCAGTGACTCCCCATTGGCCCAGAGGAGGTGCAGCACCAGACTACTCCTCCATTCCCCGTCCACTAGAGACCCTGATCAGTCCTAGTAGCAGTCATAGTAGCCTGTTACTACAGTAGACCTGTTCACTTTGGGAGGACCTACAACTTCAATTCTGCTGTTCATTGGCGATTTCATGCTATTGTCTGGTTTCCTCTGGGTCAGATGCTAACTGGTGTTTGTGTGTGTGTGTGTGTGTGTTTGGGAGTGGCAGTTCTACTAGTGTAGTTTGAGAGAAAGTGGAATAGAACATTATGCCCAATATTCCAATATGTGGTTTAATGTTCTGCATTTCTCATTAGTGGGTCACTTTGATACTAAAAGTAGGATTCTATGTAATGACTGTACGATATCTGTACTGTCCCTGTGTATATCTGTGTGTGACTGTGTTTAGAGATAAGCAGGAATATTATGACTTTGCAGTGTTTCACTGTTCTGCATGGCTGCGTCAGTAGCTATCTGCTCCGGATTGCCAGGTTGCCACTAATCAGAGTCTGATTCAGTGTAGTCCACGTGAGATGGGATGACCAACGCCATCTCCTATCAGCCTGGAAGGATACTTAAACCCTAACTATTTCCTTGTCTAGTTAGAGCAGCTGATGGATCTTTAGGTGAAGTCATGCTGTCTCTCCCTTGATGCGCATCATTGTAAATAAACTCTGTTCCTGATTTTTCATACTATTGGTCTTACTGGGTCTCTATTAAATCTATGGTATCAAAATTACCATCAGTTTATGGAGGTCCCACCGAGATTGATAAGGATTATATTGATCTATTACTGTGTGTGATCCCTCATCCCGCTGGAAAGACGCGCTCTCAGTAAGTAGTACGTTTTGTTCCTTTAAAGTGCTACAGTCCTTAGCTGGACAACAAGGGAGAGGGAGTTGAGCAAGATTACTGTCCACGTTGGGTGATACGCTGCAGCAACGCTGGTCGGTCAGCTGTAAGCGATCTAGGCCCTTGACAGAATTGGGCATTTTGCCCCGAAACAAGGAACAGATTGTGTGCGCACACGAAACCGGTCTAAGTCAACGAATCTCCTGAGAGTTACAGATGTTTTGAGTACAGGTCTGGGCGAGAGATCACAGTCACTTTACGGTAACCAATCAGGAACATGAGTCAGTTTTTGTCTCAACATGTATGTCTATGTATGTTTCTGACCTATGGGTTATGTGTAAGTGTGCTTTGCAATTGTCTGCTACTCTCTGATACTAACATGTCTGAGTGTCAACCTGTCTCTGCTTGAACTACTATTTGGCATAGTTGGTTCGGAGCTGCAAAGCTATTTGAATCTAAGAAAACATCCGCCTCATCTGCGTTGTTAAGGGAAAGTTAACTTACTTGGCAGCTTTGTCTGTCTGTGGCAGCCACACATGGTCAGCAGCATTAGTTGGGCCAAACTAAGATAAAGGTGGGGACGCCTATTCAAAACATCCCAGTGCTGCTAACATTGTGTGCCAGCCAATCAAATATACCACACAATAATTAGGAGAATCCGTCTAAAAGTATAGGCTACATGTTGTGTGTTGCAACTAAAGACTGAGTTTGTTTTGTCTTTGTCTTCTCTCCTGTCAGTCGACATGAGGCCTGAGTGAGAGTGTGTGTGTGTGTGTGTGTTAGCCAGCTGATATGCATGAAGGTCACATTTCTGTTACAGACTGTAACTGAGAATACACATAAGAAAGATGCATCTGACTGTTAACTGTATTGAATTTTTCTTTTTTGCTTCCTCTCAATAAGATAATTATTTTTGGGATTTTGCTTGGGATTCAGACTTGTTTGATTTACTGAACTATTCTCAACTAAACTAAAGCCAAGATTTTGTTAAGTGTTTGAAGTCTAATTCCTTCTCTCCTGTTGAGTTGTTCCTTTCCACAAAGGTAAAGGATATTCTGTGGTCACCATTGAGGGCACTCTTGCTGGTACGGTAAACACTAACACACTTAACCATAAGGTACAGATCTTCTCTGACTTAGCTGTGTGTGTGTGTGTGTGTGAGTGGTTGTTATCTCTGCACTTGAAGGTCAGGGAGCCAGTGTAAAGAGAGAGAGAGAGAGAGAGAGAGAGAGAGAGAGTGGAGAAGAGAAAAGACATTTATTACACTTGAAATATGAAGTTAAATATATTTTATATCTAAGTTCGACCAATTTGAAGGTGTTGCTTGTCAGAGGAGTCTCAACTTCTCTTTTAAAATGACGTTTTGATGTTGATAGCATACCATATTAATTCAGTCAAGAGTGGCAACATGTTTTGTTTTGGTTTGTGTTTGATCAACATGCCTTAATTATTTTATTTTGTTTGTTTTCCTGTCTATGCTAAAAGAGGCACGTAATGCCCTTGGTTGATATTCTTTTTAGATTTGCCAGTTTTGGAAAATTATATGCCATTGAATTACGATTGTCATTGAATAATCTCTACAGTCCTAAGTGTTTTTGTTTGTTTTTCCTCTGGAACAAAATGTTACAGTCCTGGTTCTGGGGATGGGCCTCTGGAAACACCCGTAAGGGAGCTGAACACGCAGCAACGGGTAAACCAGAGACTTACAAGCAGACCAGGGCCGTTAGGTTGCTACCGCCCATCATATCTTTTTTTCCCCTGGTGATTCAGGCCCTAGCCCTAGAATAAGATATGCTCAGAGAAGCCTGAGATTCTAATATTTGAGAGATCTGCTCACAACAACAAGTAAGGTAACAAACCAACATTTGATTAAGTGACTACCCATTGAGAGTAGTCACGCTTGAGTTTGACTATGGGTGTAGTTACGCTTGACTTATGTAGCCACTTAAGTATATAAGCACTCTTAGAATGTAAAACTCTTTGCTTCAACCAGCTGTGCTGGTTTGCAAAGATTCAATATAATTGGATGATTTTGATCACTGGCTCCTGTCTCATCTTCTTGATTCCGAATTGATTTACCTAACAGAATTGCGAGAGGTCCCGGGATCCCAACATCTGGGGTCAGAACCAGCTTCCTGAAAAACCGTACACGGTGACGTCTGGGACCTTGGATTTGGAATCCTGAAAGAACTTGGTTGTCTGAGACAGCAAGGCGAGATGGCTGACCTTCTGACCCCCGGTGACGGGATCCTACTGAAAGGGAATTCACCTGAGACGTCGGAGCGAGAACCAGTGATCAAGAAAAAAGGCGAACGTTCGGTGAGTAAAATAAAAAAAAAAAAAAAAATCTCTTCCGGAGGGAGTCGAGGTTATTTTGTAGTAGTCGTCTTTGGATGAAAAGAAACCCAAAGCGAAGAGGCTCAGGGGTGATTCATCCTAAATAGAAAAACCTAGGTTTATGAGATCCTCTTGATGTTTATAAGGACCTCTACGTAGTGCTCATTGGTGAGGGAAATAACAGTTTTTCATGTTATTTGCGATAAACTAAAGTGTATATGTATTATTTACAAGGTTAGCCTCAAATTACATTGATTGAATCAATGACTAAAATGTCATAGGTTCGCAACCTCCTACATCATCCTCCAGCGTTTTATATACATTTTGATATCTGATATCTCTGCCTAGGAATATCTTTTGTTTTAACTAAATTTAGTGAAGCTTTGCAGGGAAAATGAAATGCTGTGTGCTGTGCTATAAAGAGTGTTGGATGCCTGGACCAAAGCATCAAGGCCATCCTTGCTCTCCCCAATCCACTACAAGTCACAGGAGCACATATGCGTAAACACACATGCCGTAAACACTGGAAGCCATGCGGACGCTATGTTCCTGCTTCAAGGTAGACACAGTGTGTGTTTTGACTGATGATTGGCTAGGTGTGTAGGCCTTGGGCCCTGCCAGGTCCTGCTTTGAGGCCACCATACACTATGGTGAGTGACTGGCTGAAGGTTCTGGGGGCAGAGAAGGTTCTGGATAAAAAGGGGGAGAGGGGCACAAGTGGTAGAACTTTTAGCTTGGACATATGTATTAAGCATTGCTCCACAATCTTGTGCTTCTGGCAGTGACAACACTGACAAGAGTTCAAGCATATCGGTTAAATTCATACATGGGGGCCAGTTTAGCAAAGTTGTAATCTTACCAACAGCAGTGAATTTATCAAATTGTTGATGATCTGACGTACTTAGCTCTAGGACACAGTGTTATAGGCGACAACATTTTAGCTAAGGGAATAATCTTGCAGCCTTGCTGCAGATCATAAGGGGGAGTCTGATTAAGAGTAGTCTGATAACATAGACAGCTAGCTCTTGCAGTGTATCAAGTTATGATTAAAAATAGCTTTTTCTTTCATGGAGGATGAGAGGTTGTTGATGTTGACTTCACTACACTGAACTAATTTTGAATAGGTTCATATGTTTATTAACAACACACCTGCAGTTGTTATATTGGTATAATTTTTTTTTTCTCTTTGATATGATATGATATGGAAAAGGTTTTACAACTGTTTTACAGCTATGCAAACCAGTGTCAATATGATAATGTGGTATGATGACATACATACTAGACCATATCGTTTACAATTATTTTGGATACAGCAATAAAATAAAATAAAATATAACTTTTCATTTGTTTCAGACGTTCATAATATGTTCAGAATAAAGTTCTAACCAAGTTCTTTAAAATACGCCTTTAGGCCTGCTTTAAACAATGTCGAAAAAAGCTGAGATAATTTATAGCGTTGCTGTATGATAAACAATTCTTGATATGAGGCACACAAGAAAAAAAGAGTATCCATGAAGATCATGATCATGTGAATTTATATTTCATTGCTGATTACTAATTTGGTGACTGAACATAGCAGTATTGCAATTGAAATCTTTTAATAATGTTAGCTGAAACTTAGGAAGCACTACTGGGGCCTTGGGCCCAGATATGTATATCTATGTGTTTTGTTTCAGGTGCAATCAGTGGTCAAAAGGGGGAGCCTTACAGACTCTACACTTTTCCTTTTGTCTATTGTTTCTTTTTCCCCATAGAACTGTTTGGTTATTGCTTTTATCACTGGTACTCTGTGGTATGTAAACTTTTATTTTTCACACCCTGTGAGAAATCAAGACAGTCAGGGTCACTTTTATACATGCAACCATGGTGTTTCATTTGATTCATTTCCTTTATTGGGTTCTATTTGAGAATTGCTGAGAGACATTTCTTATGTGTTTTGGTTTTATATTCAGCTTTGCCTAAGTATTATACACATGGTAAAGAGACACAATTACTGCAATACTCTCAGTTAATTAGTAGGCTAATCCTGATTCAATCAGAATGTGTGCTATTGTTTGGTGTCAAAGGCTTCAAGTCTTTTAAAGGGGACTTGAGGATTGAGTTGATTATTTAGCAGTCAATTTGAATGCAACAGTTTTGAACAAATTAAATTTAGCGTGCTAATGATGCTAACCGGATTATAGCAATAGCAATTCAGTCGCCTTGCACGATTGTGAATGTTTGGATTACATGCGGATGCTGAGGAGGGATGCACCTAGAGAGAGAGAGCACGCGCACGGGGCAAGGACTCATTGAGAGTCTGTGTTGAGGTAGGCCTACTTCTATCGTCTACTCTGGTAGAGTTGCACATACTAGCTACAATGCAAGATATATTTAGCCTATTTATTTATGGACAACGTAAGGCGGGGAGGTGTGTGTTGCTTTTTAATTATCGAATGTTCTATCGAACGCATTTTTTATTGATATCGATTACATGTCTATTGCGATACATATCGCTTTATCGCCCAGCCCTAATGCAGATCACCCATCTCTTTTTGATTCTAGGACGGTACCAGCTGCATTTGCCTGTGCAGACCTGTAACCAGTGTGGCAAATGCTGGACTGTTGGCCTGCACGATTTGGTCAGGTCTGGCTACTGGCCAGCCACAGTGGCCCACCACAGGCAATCACCTTGCCCCTGGTCTTTCAAGACAAGCATTCCTTGGAATGCTTGATGAAAGAACAATGTCCTTTGGGAGAGTAAGTGTCAAATATTATTGTGGACATAGCGCCTTATTTTGGACATGTATATAAAAGTCATACACCACCAATACATTTTATAAAGTTACATGTCTTTCACTTTGCTAGGCTGGCCAAATTTGTGGAGACACCTTTCAGCGCTCTTTTTTCGAGTGGTGCTTTGCACAGTCAGAGATGGACAAAATATCGGGCCGTCCCATTCCAGAGCATGTACACCTCAAATGCATGCCTTGTCTGTGGATGGGAATCGGAAACTATACAGATTCCGAAATAATTCCGGGTACTAAACTATGCTTTCCAGTGTTTCCCCTACAGTGTATTTAACAGCGGCGCAGCGCCGCCGCTGGATTTTCAGCGCCGCTGCAACATAATATCACGAGATTCACTTAACACACTGTAAAAGCACAACGGCCAACGTCATCTCGAAATTGTTTTCTGAAAGTCTTGAGTAAAGTTAAGTGCATCAAAATCGCGCTTAGCCTCTCATTATTCAGGACATATATGCGGCATGATGTGTCAGGTGATTACAAGCCCAAAGACAAGTCTGCAGCCCATATGGCTAGCCACGCTCTGAACACGTTACATTGTTTAGCTATCCGACTGATGGGGTCTTGCTCCGCCACAGTGTAGCCTATGGTGTCATCGTTCACTTGTAGGTTACACAATAAATAGCCTACTTATAGGCCTGGTGACAATAAAAAATGATATTAGTTATATTTCATCACAAAGCTGTTTGTATGCCGTGAATTAAACTTGTAGCCTATGCCATATGTTAAGCTTGAGCAATTCCTCTGATCCAAAGCCTGCTTTGACACATTGACACTAATGTGAAACATGCATCCTCCTCTCCTAGCCTACATCAAATAAAAGAAACCAATTCATGATTACCGAAATGAATTTAACATGGGGGAAAAGTTTGTTGCGATTTAGCCTACTGTTGTGATGCGGTTCTTTCTGCTGATTGATTTCGTCCGGTGTCGTCAACTCTGAGAACTCTTGCTCCGGCTGACAATTTTATCCAGAGAGCTGATTTCCCAAAGATGAGCCTCCATCAACATTCAACAACAAATTATTAAAACGTAAGTAATGCAGTAGAGTAAACCAATGTGCTACAAGGTGTATGGTCTTAACGTTAATTGTAGCCTAGACTTGTAACGTTAGCGTAGGGCTACATGTAATGTTTGCATGGGAAAGCTAGGCGAACACAGTCTAGGCCTGTTTAAACTTTCTGATAGTTAAAGGAAATATGAGCATATGTTGGCATATACGATAGCCTAAATTCTGTCCACTTAGCTATAATAGGCTATCACAAACAGACCTTTTCTCGCTTATGGCATTAGACATAGGAGCCTACATTCTCTTATCAGAGAGACGTGTTCTCATAACTTCAGCGTTCTCTTGACGGTGAGACGAACAGTCGCACTTCAATCAAGTAGCCTAGGTCCTTTTCGAGTTAATTGTGAGTGAGTTGTATGGTAACTGTGGGAGTGATGTAGAAGAAAAGTGAGTATTTACTTTTTATATGGGTTTGTTGTTTTGGGACTGAGAAATAGACTACAAGGAGAGCATCTGGCTCGGCATGCGTGTCAGCATTAATGGCCCCCAACAATTCAATTCAATTACCAAAGAGCCTTAGAGATGTTCTTTGAAAAGCACAGAAAAATTAAGTGCTTTCATGAGATTGGGTGTGGCCTTTGCCATTAAGACAAATTTAAATAAATTGTAAATAATCTTTTTCTGGGTTGTGCCATTTCATTTTTCTTCTATCATTTTTAACCAATAATGTAAAAGAAAGCTGAAAAATGTCCACAAAAAGAAACACGAAGGTATGATATAAAAAATAAATAAAAAAAAAATGCGCAACAACCCCCAAGTAATAATAGCACCGCTGCTGGAAAAATTTCTAGGGGAAACACTGCTTTCAGACATGTTCCAGTTAAACAAAATGATAATACTGTACAATAACTTACTGTAATTATACCTTTCGTGCAGTGCCGCAATGGGACTCTTTTAGGGCCAACTTTTGGCCAAGGATGAGGAGATGGCAGAGTTTGTTACCAAGATTCATCGAGCAACAACACATGTAAATATGCATTCACTCATCTGCTACTTTTTAATCCTGTAAAAAAATGTACTTGTCATACATACAATTTCCCTTTTCTAGACACCTGGCAAAGGAATGCGTGGGTCCTCAAAGTGGTCGGCTGCTAGGAGAAAGGGCCCAAAAATCTGCCTCTAAAGTGGATGAGAAGGGAGCAGAGGTGTGCAAAGGTGGCCGTGTGCAGGCACGGGGTTCTGCTTAAGGCATTGAACATGTTCTGGGGGAAATATTTGCATACCCACTGTTCTTGCAAAAGGAACTGATGTGGAATGACAGAATCCTCAGGACCAAAGGGTAGCGCATCCACAGGAGATGGTACTAAAAGTAAATAAGAGAAAGTCGAGTTCACTGATAAGTAGATCCATCGATCTTGTTGAGGCTTGGTTTTTTAACCCGCACGTCTTCCTCTTGACTTGTCTTGCCCGCAATCCCTTTTGAAACTGATTGAGGGATGTTTTGGGGAAAGACATTTCACATAACAGGTAGACCGAAGACACAGAAACAGAACAGAACAATAGAGGATCATCTCAAAAGCTTTGTATAACCAGAAGTGTAAACAGAAAAGCTGTTAAACTAAAATTGTAGGAAAGACCACAGGTCACCACCCTCTACAGCAGTGATGCCAGGGTTAAACGTTCCACATACTCGACGCACCCCACCGGTGGCGACAATGTGGCGATCACAGAAGCGCCCGTAACCATTTTATACTAAGCGTTGTGGTCACTTCTACACTAGTTGCAATATTCTCCTGAACAGAGGTGTAGCTGTTGTGAAAAGATTAACGCTAACTACGCTACACAGCAGAAGAAGCTGCATTAAGAAACACTAGTAGCAGAGAATGTAAACGGGCTCTGCTATTAGCTAACCTCTGTGATGGTACTTCAGACTTTGGTTGCTACTATTCACAACTACCACCATCATTATCATCTAGTTTCCAAGGTGTGCGAACAGGTAGATAGATAGATGGATATATAGATAGATACTTTAGTCATCCCGAGGGAAATTTTAATAATTTAAACAGTTTAGTTAGCTGGCTAACTCTGTTCCCGTCCCTTCCTGTTCGTTAAGTGCTCGGCAGTTGACTGATCGCGACTTCATTACAAGATGGCGGCCAGCGGAGAGATTCTCTGAAGGTACCGTTTGTATAAACAGTCTTTTTTAATAAACTTCCTGTGCACTTCCAAAGTTCTCAGTATCTCGTTTTAAAATGTCAGGACCCTCAGAAGTCTACCAATGCAGTGTGGAGTTACTTGGAACATTTTTAATGGTGTAAAAGAGCGATTTAGCTGCATAGGCTCGCTTATGCCCCTTACAGCTAGCTGAAAACCTTATGCAAGTTCGGGCGCACTGAATACTAGGGGGTGACCGAAGGTGCCTATTGGACACATGTAAGTACTTCGGCAACATCTTTTTTAGTGCAGCTAAGGTCAATTTCACACGGAATTCTCCTTTAAGAGCTAAAAAGTTGATTAGAGAGTCACGTTTGAAATGTTGGGTAGCCTAAACATTGTGCAATTGTTTTGAATAAAAAAGATAAGATAACAAATGAAATGTGACCCTGGAAGGCGGGAACCAGTCGTTTTGGTAAAATTTACAAAATTAAGTTATTGTAGGCTACTTACACGAACGGCCATAAACTAAGCTTTCCAACAATATGTATACCGAGGGTATTGCAAATAGTATTGGGTGTTGGATATAGTCGCTGACCCTCATTAGATGTGGATATTTGGAGGTAAGGATAGCCTTCAAGAAACAAGGTTATCGCAGTTGCTGTGAGACATACGGCCCTTCTCCAGTCTCTCTCAAAATCAAAACACACCCAATTCACGCTTGGACTTTACGATTATGTTTCTAAATGTTGGGACTGATGGACACTGAACTCTGGGGGTTATTTGAGCGTTAGTTGTGAAGTGGTTTTACTGTAAAGAGCGTCGGATATCCCACCTGTCTTTGCACAATTATAGGGCCATGATAATGCATGCGCTAGCCTAAAGTCGAGAGAAAGCCTAAATAAATATGCAGACATGTTATGTGCAATTCAACAACTGCACGCCTAACATTATTGTGTAGTAAATGGAGTTTATCCAACCTGCTGGCAAACCAAAATCGTTGCACATGTTTTTATCATTGTCCTCTAAAATGCAATATAATCAACTATAGGCCTATCGCACATCCAGTTTGAACACACTGATGGACATTGAACTCTGTGGGTTATTTGAACGTTCACTGAAGTGGTTTAGGCTACTGGAGCGTAAAATTCCGCCCGTCTTTCGCCAATTGGCCATTGATTGGCTGACCATTAATTAATTATGGTGGCCTGCACGCACAGAGTTTGTTTGATGCATGGAGTTTCCGACCGTTTCCCCTGAGAGCTTAGAGAATAAAATGAGGGAGAGCTACCTGTGTTTTACATAATGTGTAACATTTATTCACATGGCCAGTTCAAAATCACCTAAGGTTTTGACTGAAATGTGTGCCGATATCAATTATTGGGAAAAACATTGTTTAGTGGATGGCGGGTGGATTGTTGATGTAGCTGCAGGTGCAGATGACATGACTACAGCTCATCCATGCATATAGGATGTTGGAATTTGATAGGATACAGGAACTGCAGAAATAAATTGAAAATGAGGATTGGTAGCATAATGTCAGAATAGCGGTACTGAAAAAAATAGTAGGGGCATGTCTAAATAGTCTAAAGGGGCATGTCTAAATAGAGGCATGTCGTAATAACGGTATGTCGTAATAGAGGGTTGTCGTAATAACGGGATGTCGTAATAAAGAGTGAACCCCTTGGCAGTGTCGCAAAATAATGACATCAGGAACAAAGTTTAACTAGACTTTCGCCACAAAGGGATATTTTTATAAATTATAAAAAGGTTATTTAAAATATTTATATTGATCACTCTCCAACTACAAATGCTGGATATATTAGTGGCATTCAATTTTAAAGAAGCACTGCCGGTCTGGTTATTCCTTCGCTGTTTCTGGGTTTTCGCCGGATTTGGGCTCGCATTTTTCACTAGACAGCTCCCCCTGCAGCTTCGGTAGCAAGTGACTGCTACGCTAAACCCCCACTAGCTAGCGAGCTAGCCATCAAGAAACCAAGCTAAACACATACAGGGCTCACAATAAAACGGTCGAGCAAGTCAAGTCAAGTCAAGTCAAGTTTATTTATATAGCACATTTCATACACAGAGGTCATTCAATGTGCTTTACATAAACAAAACCAAACAATAATAACAAATAAAAGCATAGAAGGGCAATATAGTCAAAGAATAGTTAAAAAGGTAAAGATCATAATAAAAAGAAAACATAAAACACAAGGTAAAAATCATTTAAAAATAAAGAAATAATTAGTAAAAGCAAAAACAAATGCAAAGTAGTAAAAAAGTAAGAAAAGACAAAGTAGAATAATGATCAAGGCAGATTCAGAATTTGTAACTTCGCACAGTTAGCAGAAAGCATCTGAGAACAGTTTGGTCTTAAGTCTAGATTTAAAACTGGCTACAGTTGGGGCCTTTTAATGTCATCCAAAGTTGGTTCCACAGCTGAGCCAAGATAGCAGCTAAAAACCTGCTTCACCATGTTTAGTTCTAACTGTAGGTTTTACTAGCAGGTTTTTCACCTGGGACCTGAGAGGACGAGAAGGTGTGTACTGCTGAAGCATGTCTGACAAGTATTTAGGTCCTGCTCCATTTACTGATTTATAAACAAGCAATAGTGCTTAAGAATTGGAGTAATGTGGTCAGTTCTTTTAGTTTTTTGTTAGAGTCCTAGCTGCTGCATTTTGTATCACCTGAAGCTGTTTAATAGTCTTTTAGGAAGGCCTGTGAACAGTCCATTGCAGTAATCAACCCTGCTGGAGATAAATGCATGAATGAGTTTTCTAAGTCATGTTTTGACATCAGCCCTCTGAGTTTGGCAATATTTTTGTGGTGGTAAAAAGCTGATTTAGTTATCGCTTTCATTTGTCTGTTGAAATTTAGATCACTGTCAATTAATACACCAAGATTTTTAACAGTATCCTTTGCCTTCAACCCTTTTGTGTCAAGGAGAGTGGCAACCCTAAGTCTTTTCCTCATTTTACCAAATATAGTTACTTCAGTTTTTTTCTTTGTTCAGCTGAAGAAAATTTTGAGACATCCAGGTGTTGATTTGTTCTATACACTGACACATAGATTCAAGAGGACCATAGTCGTTTGGTGATAGAGCTAAGTAAATTTGTGTGTCATCTGCATAGCTATGATATGAAATCAAATTATTTTGAATGATTTGTCCAAGTGGGAGCATATAGAGGTTGAATAATAGTGGCCCCAAGATCGACCCCTGGGGAACACCACAGGTCAAGGACGTTGGTGTTGAGGTTACAGTTTCTGATGGCAACAAAGAAGCTCCTTTCTTGTAGATATGATTTGACATGGAACTGCTATACTCTCATTCAGGCGTAATAATCCAGTCACTAACCGATTCGTCTGCTGCAGCTCAACCTTGTTGCTGGAAGTTAGCCTACAGGGACTATTTTCAGGTGCTGCATGATATTGTGCTGCTGTGCCCATGGTGTTCCTTGAGCAAACACATTGTTCAAGAGACTATCAAACCACATTACAAAGACAAAGTTCACCCAAGGGTTGGCTACTTACAATTTCAACAGCAACAAAGCCAAGTCAGCATCCATTTTGCAGTTTTCTTTGAAACTAAAATCTGACTACATTTCCAAGGCGTGATTGGATACTTCCGCTGAGTCGCATCCGTTGCATATTTGGTTTTTCCACAGAGAAGTGATAGGGGGAGACGAAGCATCCATCAAACAACCCAGAGTGCTGAGAACCATCAGAACGACTCTTAACTTGCATAACTAAGGTCATTTTTGCTAAAATTGTTGCATAGTGTTTCT
This sequence comes from Alosa alosa, assembly GCF_017589495.1. Taxonomy (NCBI): domain Eukaryota; kingdom Metazoa; phylum Chordata; class Actinopteri; order Clupeiformes; family Clupeidae; genus Alosa; species Alosa alosa. The sequence goes on from NC_063202.1 coordinate 12,268,794, forward strand.
TTAAAAAGAAAATAAAACGTATCAAAACTTTATAAGTACTGATTTTTAAAAATGTATTACAAACGTAAACCTTTGGCATTGTGGCCAAAAGGTTACCTAATTATCAGATTTAAAGTACATCTAATTTCATTAAAGGGATATTCCACCATTTGGGGAATTACATTCATTTTCCACCTCCCCTTGAGTTAAACAATTGATTTTTGAACAATTTTAAACAATTGAGTCTGGCGTACGACTTTTAGCTCCAGCTTAGCATAGATAATTGAATCGAATTAGTCCATTAGCATCTCGCCTGCTGGCATCACGTTTAAAAGTGACTAAGATTTCTGGTAAGTTTCCTATTTAAAATTGTCTTCTCTCAAGTTAGGAAGTATAATAAGACCAACAGAAAATCAAATGTAGCGATTTTCTAGGCTGATTTGACATGGAACTACTATACTCTCATTCAGGCGTAATAATCCAGTCACTAACCGATTCGTCTGCTGCAGCTCAACCTTGTTGCTAGAAGTTAGCCTACAGGGACTATTTTCAGGTGCTGCATGATATTGTGCTGCTGTGCCCATGGTGTTCCTTGATTATTACGCTGGAATGAGAATATAGTTCCATATCAAATCAGCCTAGACGTAAAGCTACCAGGCCGAGAAGCTAATGGTCTTGTCAGATTCAATTGTCTAAATTTAGCTGGCCGAAATTCGCAAGGTGTTTCGCTGTGTGGAAACCCACCGCTATGTTGATTTTGTTTGCTTTATCAACCGTCTCTGACCCCAGGTTTTATCACTGAAAACGATTATTTCTGAAAACTTTGTGGGAAAACTCGGTTTCACTTTCATCAAGGGAAAACAGCATGTTTGCATTGTTACATGTTGTTCTCTCGTTTGTTTTAAATATCTGATTGGCCATTTGTTTGCTCGAGGGGTTTGTAACACCCTTCCCCAGCTGTTTATAACATGTTTGTAGCATCTGTGTTTAATGGAATTATTCTTAAAAACGAAGGAGGGTAAATATCCGTTTTTCCAAGTAGCCTACCTTGCTAAGTATTTCAGTCTTAGATTTCGCTATTGGGTGTTGTAGGAAATATTGACAGCACTATAACTTATAGACCTCTCCAGAATAAGTCCCGCCTCCGTATCATTATCCATCCAACTTCCGGTGATTGTCTATAGGAAATAACATGGCGTTTGAAATATCATACCGGTAAAACATCTGTAGGTAAAAGTAGAAAAATGGTGGGCCGATTGGCCTACACACTTCTGCCATCTAGTTTCCGACAATAAAAATCCAGTGGAAACTAGATGGCAAAATGTTGTAGGCCAATCGACCACCAGCTTTTTCTACTTTGCCACCTACAGAGTTTGACAGGTACGATCTTTCAAAACGCCATGTTATTTCCCATAGACATTTGAAGACCGGAAGTTGGATGGATACGGAAGTTACGGAGGCGGGACATATTCTGGAGAGATCTATACAAAAGACCAGAAAACAATATTAAGGCATTTGTAGAGAAGCCCCGCCCCCTCCACTCACTCGGACAAACAACTGGAATCCATGCATTTCCACGAAATTATTTTTGGAATCTGATCCCTTATACCTGTTCATTCGTACTCGTCGCTTGACTTATCGTGACTAAATTCAAGATGGCGGCAAAAGTAAACTTCCTGAAGGTACTGTCTGTATAAATTGTCTTGTAAATAAACTACCAGTGCTTTTTCAAAGTTCTCAATGTCTCGTTTTAAATGTCAGAGCCCTCGGAAGTCTACCAATGAAGTGTGGAGCTACTTTGAGCCTTGTACTGTAAATGGTGTAAAACAGTGATTTATTTGCATGGCTAGTCCGATGCCCGAGGCACACCCATTGAAAAACTGTTGGTAGCATCGGCTAACTAGTGCCAGATTTCAGAGTGCAGGGGACAAGCCGAGTACCTTGGAAATCCAGAGTTCTCGCAAGAGCACAATGGAATTGTCTCTGCGAGACACTCTGGCAATGAGCAATGATGCACGTTACTTTTACCCCTTACATCCCGGGGAACCAGCTAAACTGATGAAGACAGTGCTGCAAAGTTGGAGGACAGTAAACATTGGTTGTAGGGTTATCCGATTGCTTCAAAGTACGGAATCATTCAGAGTAAACATTGGTCTAGTGTTATCTAATTGCGTGATTTGAAAAAGTGAGATTTTCAAATGTATGCTGGTTGCCGCCCCTCGAGTTGGGCCATTACATTGTTAGTGGCCAGACCCTTAATCTTTCTAGATTACCAGGGTCTGGATTTTCCAGGCTACAAGCCGAGATGAGCTATGAGACATAAGTTCAGTCGGTATCATGTTTCAACACACTTTAGGTCAATTTCACACCGAACTTCTCCTTTAAACAATTGATTTTTACCTTTCTCCAGTTCATCCAGCCGTTCTCTGAGTCTGGCGATACCACCATTACATGTCCCAGATAGCAATTTCCTTTGGGCCGGATCCGCATAAAAGCCATTAGATCCGCCTGTAGCGGACATACGGTATCTGACTGTGGGCCAGGTCTGCTCCTGATACAGGTTTCAGCTCTGCTAGCAATGCTGTTTTATCACCGGGTTTACAGATTTGTCCCAGGTCCACTTTCCACAACTCAACTGGAAGTCAGGAGATGCGTTTAAAATACAAAACACCGATTTGGCCCAAACCTGTGATAATGGATATGAGCCGAAGGACCCTTTTTTTTCACAGCAGACCCAGGTGGTAATGATATTAATGAAGGTGCTGATTCTGCTAAATTGACCTTCCCCTACTTCATTGTCAACTGGCTGCTAAAGAAAAAAAAAAGGTATTTTAGAATGGCACAAATTTAGAAACCATGGGGGTGCACTATGTTCCCATGGCCACTTCATTTCTACAGTAAGGCTGAAAAGAAGATATAGTTGGCTCAATATTGATCATATGCTCGTTTCATTATTTTTATTATTACCTAGCAGTGGTAAAAGTAGTCAATTGTTGTTTGTGTCAGATCAAACAGTGCTATGAGACAACCCCATATTCTTGCCAATGCATGCAGAAGTCCAAGCAGTAACGTTAATCAAGGATCTTTGGTTTGCTCACTGTCAATCTTTTGACATGATTTGCCAGCCTGGACTAGACAGCCCAACTTTTCAAGGTAGGCTCTGCTTTTCTGCTTTTATATCTCTGTTGGTTTATTCAGAGACAACAATAAGCAAACGAAATGCATTGATAACTTTACTGTAAGGTTATACTATTATTTTCCAGCAATATAGGCTAGGCTACTAGCTTAGCTTGAGCAAAACAGCCATCACAATAACTAGCCATCACAATAACTAGCCTATTTTGGTAACAGCTAACGCCAACAGGATCACTGATGATAAAAAAACGAGTGTAATTGTGACTTAACCTATTTTCAAACGGGAATAAATGGCTCATGTTTATTTTTTGTTGTTTCAGATTGACCATGGCCATGGAGATGACTGAGGAAGACAGCCTGAATATCGATGGGAACAGTGGAATTAACACGACTTAAACTTTGTCTGGGATTGCACTTTTTACATCTGGTAGCTCCAGCCTAGTATAGCCTAGTATAGATCATTGAATCGGATTAGACCATTAGCTTCTCGCCTGCTGACTAAGTGAAAAGTGACTAAGATTTCCAGTAATTTTCCTATTTAAAACTTGTCTCCTCTCAAGTTAGAAAGTGGCGATTTTCTAGGCTATTGATATGAGACAATACTATTTTGTTAAAATTTGCGCACTCCGCCAGTAAGCACACAATGCACATAGTGTACTACACAAAAGTGTACCCCACGCAGTACTCAATGTAAGTACACCAATTGAGACAGACTCTAGATGTCGCCTTCTGCTTCCCAGCATGCATCAACACCGCCGCCATCTTAGAGCGGGGATCTGAAGCAAAGATTGTTAAGGCGGAGCAAGATACTTCGTCGTAGTTCATGTCTATGGGCGCAAAATGGGATCGAATCCTGTCTGCATAAAGAGGCGGTCGATGACGATTGACGAGAAGTTGCAACCGCCAACAGCAGCGCAGAAATAACCGGGCGACACCTGATATAAGGTTGATTTTCTCCAGACTGTATTGCTCAAAAATGCTAAAAATTTACCTGAAATGTTCAGAAGGGTTTGAGGATCATGAAAATGTGCCCGAAATTCACATTCCTAACTCTATAGAACCAAGACCTTAGCATATGTGGTGAAATTCTGAGCTATGCCCATAGACTTCAATGGAGCAGTCGCTGCCTCTGCTCTGCATAAAGGGGGATTTTGACCCCCCCCCTCGTGCGGTCCGGGTCCCCGGAAGTGGTTCCTGATGAAATATCTTGCTCCGCCTTAACAATCTTTTGTCTGAAGCTCTAAACTAGTTCTCCCGTATTGTCAGTGTTATCTATTTAGCGACGTTTGGCCATCCCCAGTGATAGAAAACTTTTTTAGCGATTAGTGACAAATTTGGGAACTTCTCACAATGATGGCAAACTCGGTTTTGTTGTTGTTGAAACGTCAGAAAATCGCCTCTCATGGCTTTTTCATTTGTGAATTAAGCTACATCTCGTTTGCCCAAAGCATTGACCCATGATTATAAAAGTAACGACTGGCGTATGTAGTAGCAGACCATGTTAAAGCAGGGAAGTAAATGTTCTACAGCAACTTCTGGTGAGATTACAACTTACATGAGTAAACGAGACGAGAGGTATGTGGTCTCAACCAGAGCCTGTCTACGGAGAGCCTGTTTACTTTCATTGTATCGAACCTGGTTGCAGTTCACTCATTGTTCCTCTAGGGGCCGCCGCTAGCTGGTGCAGAATGAATGGGAATCTATGGGGCTAGACGGGTAAAATGTATCTTTATTATCGTCAAAAGCTTAGTTTTCTCTAGACTCGACCATAAATACATGCCTGTCAGTTGGAACAACCCAAAAAACTAGATAACCTAGAGATTTTGACGATTTATGGTGATTTTATTTTTGCTACATTAGAGGCCCAAAAAAACAAATTTGCTACAAGCCGAGGGCCGGACTGGTATTAAAACATATTAAAATGACTGCACGTAACCTATTGAACCAAGACGGTACTGTATTTTATTTAATGATTAAAATGAATAATGACTGTGACTGAAGTGCGGGCAAAGTTTGCACAGAAATGTACGATTTTTCCCATCCTCACCGAATCTTGTCATAAAACTTGTTTAAATGAGCATATGATGCCTCCTTGCTGCTTTGTCGTCTACATCAGCCTTTCTCAAACTTCTTTGACCTGAGGCCCAGTCAAGGCATACTTTGGGGTCATAGGGCCCACCTACATGAATCCACACCCTCCCCCCACCCCCCATCAAATTATCATAATGATATCACAATTATTATTATTTTTATACTATATTGCTATACATGCACTTCAAAACAGTCAATGTTTAAAATACTAAGATTGTTCACAAAGTTTGTGAAAAAACATGCACATCAGCGTAGGCTACTGTGATGCGTACATCACTGATCTGGAGATCTTTAACTATCTTTAACTAAGACTAATTAATAGCTTTTGGCTGACTTTAATACTTAATGCCAAACAGTGTTTTATATAGTCTGTGCTCTGTTTTTTTATGGAAGTTGCATAAATCCACGTCGTTCTATTAAATGTTGTTTCATAATTAAATGGCCTTCCAATAGGTTGAAGCTTAGCTTTGCTACCAACGTGCACACGCATGCATTGAATAAACGCTCATACCACAACTTAATTCTATGCCTCTATGTTTGATGACACCAAACAAGTATTTCCTACTAATTGCAGAAATGTTTGTTTTCTTTTTCTGTCCGGCCGCTCCTTGATCAATTGCAGCAAATTATCAGATGATGGCCTGGGAATAATTTCACTCTGCAGACCATTGTCCACATTATGGACCGCGCCCATAGTTTGTCAAATGGTGACCTGCATGCTAGCATATTAAGGCCTTTTTATGTGTGTTTTAGCCGGGTTTTCACGGGAAGGCTCTGTAGAAATCTGGCACCCTATTCAACGGGGTTAAACTGAAAGAGCGCGTGCTTCACAGACACCAAAATAAATTGTTGGGACTGGGAGGGTCATGCGTTTTTCTCAATCACTTTGAGGGTCATAGAAAATGTCTTGCTGGCAAGGGAGGGTCCGCCTTTTTTGACTAAGTTCCCAAAACTCCTCCGTAGCCCCTTAAATAAATAACTAACAGTCCCTAATTGATTAATAGCCTGTAGCCTACACCAGCAATTGTTGAACATTGACCTGTACAGGACATTGACAGTAGCCCAGCCTAACAAGCAAATGTTGCAAAAGACATCAAAAGACGCAATTAATCAGAAATAAATAATGTAATCTGCATCGCTTTTATTTAACAAACTGCAAGCAGCAAGAGGATTGAGTTCGCCAGAGGCCAAACCTGAAGAGCAGAGCCTATCTGTTAAGGCAGTCGATAGGCTATATGGTAATGAGCTGTGTGTGCCTGGAAAGAAGTGAAGGAGCAGTACCCCCCAATTATGGTGGGGTAATTCGCACTCTGATTATATGTGATGGGGAAACTGGACTGCTCGAAATTAAAGGAATTATCCCTGAGTAAAATGCACTTTAGATCAATTCTACGGATGATTGGGAGTACATATGTTGAGTTGACATCAAAATCATGTCATTCGGATGTGTTTTGAGAAAGTTCGATTTTACCGCTTTTAGTCAAAACTCGCTAGCCTGGAAGTGACCCGGCATGTCATTTCACGCTACAAAACGCTTATTTTTATACCTCTTCTACAGTTCCAAAACAACATTACACTTACGGTAGTGAGTAGAGGGTCCCTAAAGCCAAACCGAAGTATCCTCTTTATGTCTTTATGTGGTCGGATAGAGTCCAGAATGAATTTCATCAAGCCAGTACCTTTCCGGAAACTTCCACAGTGATGCCTCTGATTGGTGGAAAGGCCGTTATGATCATAGTTTGAAACTTTCTCAGCGAAAGTTATTGACAAAGATGGCGGAGTCTTACTGCCTATGGCAGGGATCTCAAACTCAAATGAGCTGGGGGCCACTTCTGCCAACGTCATCTGATTGGAGGGCCGTGTCAGTGTTCAAATACTGTATTTTCAAATACTGGATGTTTGAGCTACTATTTGAGCAGGTTTACTTTCTTTTTGTCATATTACCCAAAAAACAAATTAACAGGAAAACGGTGACTGGATGGCCGTTTGGAGGATGCAATTACACAACACAAAACCAACAAATAAATGAAATAAGGTAAACAGGAATGTTAAACAATAAGACACCACACTAGCTAAGGGTAGCTAACACGTTTGAATAGTGCCCTGAAGAAGTGGGCCTACGAAGTGAATCACTAAAACACAAAAACAACCACGCAGAGAGCAAAATCAGTCCAGCTCATTTGATACACAAATGCATAGTACATAGGCATAGACATTGAAATAAACAGTCATAAAAGCATGTTACTGTGGTCAGTAATCTATGCCAGTGTTTTTCAACCTTTTTTGTGCCACGGCACACTAACATCCTGTGTGAAGAAAAAATAAACATACCATAGCCTAAAATTTCAATACACAGATATGGCCTTATTATGGCTTCTATGCAAGACCTGCTCAATAAAACAAGCGCCCTCTGTTTCATTTGTAGGTGACTATATCTAATTTAATTGTTGTTATGAATTGGATATGTGATGATTCTGTGAATACTGGATATGGGGCCCCCGTTGTACAATGCCTGCACTGTAACAAATTTCCTGTAGAATTTACAGTAAAGAACAGGCAAGTTAAAGTTTAAAGGCAAAAGTTGCCCATAAAGTGCTGTAAAAGTGTTGTTAATTACTGTAAACATTAATTACAACATATTACTGGATACGTTTTACATTTTTTTGCTGTATATAAAACACAACAATGTGTTGTTTTATATGATTAACAACCATTTATTGTATTTTACCTGCCAACTATTTTTGCCACTAAATAGCTGTTACTTGTTCATAATTCATTATTTTATTGTAGAATGTTTTTACAGCTAATATATGTTTGTTTGTGTTTGTTTGCGTTTAAGACGCTCAGAAATTAGATATATATAGCCTCGGAAACATAGAGACGTCGAGCTATATCCTCACTTGAAGGAGCTTGTGTGGACAAATAGGGTGAGGAGTTAAATGGCAATGATGTTATTACATACTCGTTAATCTGACTCCATTTGATTAATAATTTGTATCACCAATAAATTACCAAGTAACTAGTCTATCAGCTATGGAGGAGAATGGCATGGCACACTACGACAATTGAAGTTATCCGATTGGTAGGCAAATGAACAATTTAATAGGCATTTAGTCTTAAAGGTAAATGTAACCAATATCACTTCAGTTGAATGTCCAAGTAAACTCACATGGTCTACAAAGTAGCAAATGGTAACAAAGGAAACTTAACCAATTCACAGAGATAAACTTGACAAGTTAGAGATAACAGATACACCAGATAAAACTAGATAAAATCGCATAGCGTACAAAAAAATATGACCGCCGGGCCAGTCCTGTACATCCGTCTCACAAAAATAAATCACACTTCAATTTGTCTCCATATTTTACCCATCCCCACTCTTGAAACTTTTGTGTATGCTTGTTTGGCATGCCTGAGTGTGTGTGTGGGCTGCACAGAAAGTAGCCTACTGGTGCTGAAAAGGTGAATAGATTGTAGAATAGCCAAAGAAGATGTAGAATTGTTATAAAACCTTTAAAATCTCTAAACAATCACAAGTAGGGCAGTTCATCACAGTTCATCCATTGCAACTGGATTGATGAAAGGTCACTTACACCTGTAGGCTACATTGTATTTGGGAAAAAGCAAAAGGTATCAGCATAATGTTATTTATTTATGTATTTTTTATGTATTTATAAACAAAAAACATCTCTGTCAGTTCCATGCCGCTTTTCAACAGCTATCAAAAACAAAGGTCATTTTGGATGGATGGATTTTTGTGAATGTTTCTTCTTCTACATAAGATTTTAGTCATCTTTAGTTCATGTAATACTTTATTGTCAATGCACAAATTAAGTAACAGTAGTCTGAAACGTTATTGTTAATGCACAAATTAAGTAACAGTAGCCTAGTCTGAAACGAAATGCTGTTTTACATCTAACCAGTGGTGCAAATAACTGACATGTCCAAATGGGCCTTGATGAAATGCGCCGCTAGACTGTTCATACATTATTTTAACGGGCCAAAGTTGAAAAGCTTTTGTCCGCTATTGTTAGTGCAAATATAGGCTGATTCATGTTCCCTTGCATTGTTTAACTGAGGTCCATGGCTAGTCTGGCTTTCATCAGACCAAGCTCAATCTTTTAAGAAATCAAAAATAAATAGCGGGCAGATCAGGCTGGGTTCACCCAGCCTAGTCCATAGGCACCTGATATTGTTTAATTTTCTCCGATTGAGATATACACGCCTGGCTATTCTAAATGCAAAAATGCATCAGGGAGTTATGACAAAACGGTAACTAACAAACTAGATCCTAATAGAAAGTTGTTAGCTTCCCTAAGCTACAGGTAGGATTATAAGGTAGGCCTATTGACAACATAAATTGTCAATAGGCTATGCTGGCGACACAAATAAAATCTCCTTTGAAACCAATGGCTTACTTTACAGTATCAAGCGGACTTAAACTGTCATATCGCGGGCTTAAAGTTGTAATAACATTCACGCAGCTCCATGAGTCAAGGAAAGCGCCAATGAAGTAGCCACTTCTAAATGGGACCCACTACACAGTAGCTTAAGGTGTTTTGCTAAAGCAGCCATAATGAAATGAAGGTGTCATTGTTTGATACTTCACACACACGTGCTTTTTAATTTCACAGACTACAACTACCAAGCTGTAATCAAAGCACATCGATTCCCCTCTCACACCCTGCACGCACTTAAAACAAAATAAACAGGCCTCAGTCTCACGCATGTATAGGCAAAACTGTATCAGACCGGTGTAACGTTGGTAAATCTTCCATTGCACAGAATGATTTTGTAGCACGTGCAATAAATGACAGTCGAAAGATACAAACAGTGCTGCTATCAATTTGTTTGGTATAACCGCATTTATAGTTTTCTACAAATGCAATCAATCAAATGCCTCCATCACTCAACCAACGCTTAACGGTAACATTACCTAGGTCCTTATTGATATTACAAGATTAACGCATTCCTGCAGTAAAAACCAAGCATGTCCGAAAACATCCTTAGATTTATTTCGGCTTCAAGAAGAAATGGGAATTACACTTCATGTGAACATCGCCCTATCCTTATTAGATGTTCGGCTGCGGTAAATTACAGTCCTTGTATGAAGCGCCCATTGTTTTTCCAACCCACTTTTAACTTCCAACAAAATTACGCCTCACTGCAACGATGCGCCATCTAGTGGACAAACGACTACTTCTCGCCAATACTGAAAATGCAGCCATGATGATGATGATGAATATTTATTTTGGCTTTCTTTTTAATCCTACTGATTTTCATTTTTTACCGGGGCAAATCACAAATGAGTGATTATGAGCCAGGTTGATGTGGGCCCTTGAGACCAACATACCATAAAAAGATTCACAGAGAACTGTGGTTCGCCCCACCCTCCTTTCGGGGTCCAGTCCAGCGGGGCTGCAGATGAAAAACGAAAAATGACGGTTCCATGCTATCCATGTGGGGGTACATGCTCACCAAGTTTTGTGTACCCCGTCTTTCAGTGTCCCTGAATCCTTGTTGGTGTATCGCCACTAGATGTACACATAAATTATTTTATTGTAAGGCCCCCATGAACGAAAGTACACAAAACTTGGCATGCATTCAGAGGGTGTCATAATGATCCTACTTTTAATTTCGTGCAGTTTTGACCTTGTCAGCCAGAGATATTGAGATGAAAACACCTCATTTTTTGCTTTTAATTTTTAACTAGGTGGCGCTTATACATGAAATAAGTGGTAATGGGATGGGCTGACATGCCCCTTAAGACCAACATACAAAAAAAGGTGGACCTCCTAGGCCCTACGGTTCTCGAGATATTCACAGAAAACTGTCTCCGGCCACCTACAGGCCAGTTGGTGTATAGTAACATAAATTAATTTATTGTGTGGCCCCCATGAACGGAATTCCACAAAACTTGGCGTGCATACATAGGGTGTCATAATGATCCTACACTTCCAATTTTGTGCAATTTTGACTATGTTAGGTCACAGATACCTTCAATTACACCACCTCATTTTTACTTTTTGTGTTTAACTAGGTGGCGCTATACATGAAATGAGTGGTTATGGAATGGGTTGACATGGCCCCTTGAGATCAACATACAAAAAAATGGTCCTCCTAAACCCTACGGTTTTCGAGATATTCACAGAAAACTGTGGTTGCCCTACCTCCTTTCGGGGTCCAATTCAGCGGAGGGGCTACAGATCAAAAACGAAAAACGATGGTTCCATGCTATCCATGTGGGGTTACATGTCCACCAAGTTTCGTGGTACCCCGGTCTTTCAGTGTCCCGGGAATCATTGACGGAAATTTGGGCATGCGAAAAAAAAAAAAAAAAAAAAAAAAAAAAAAAAAAAAAAATCTGATTAAATTTATATGACCGCCGCCACAGCGGCGGTCATAATAATACAAACCCAGAGGTAGAGAAAGAGCAGGGCCGCCCGAGGCATAAGCGAACCGTTGCGGCTGCTTGGGGGCCCCTAATCGAAGTTTCTTTTTTTTTTTTTACATAATAAATAACGTAAACAAGTGACATCAATGAATGAATAAATGAAACAATTAATAATTTAAAACAAGAAAATTCTGATTTCATGATCAATATGCCTGCCTACCTCTACTGTGTCTGCCAGCCTTTGAGTCACGCGCATAAACTAGACACCTCGGATGCATAGACAATTCGTTGCAGACACTGCATCAAGTTCAAAAAATCGGAAAAGACGGTAATGTTAAGAAAAGTATCCCTCTGGTGCCAAAAACAGTAAGAAGAAAATGACAGAGGAGGAGAAAACGAGCAAGATACAGGTATGTTTGCATGATTATTTACAGTATGTTTTGTGCTTGAGGCAGCTAGCTAGCTGTCATGATCTAATAATATAAGCCATCACCAGAGCTAAATCTCCGCCATCAACAGAGAAATGTCTCCCATTAATATATATTTATCTAGATGTATTTCAGATGTCAAGGATATTGGGATTGTTTTGATGTTTAATCAAGCATGTACCCTAGCCATAGGTGGGCTTTTGTTGTAAATTAAAGTTAGCTAGCTGACTGACGTGGACATTAGCACTAGCTACATGAAAACGTACTGTAGCTGAAGGCAAATGTACCACAGAGGGATTGTTTCTGATTTCGCACCTGAAAGTGTTGATAGTTTATTACTGTTCTATAATATGTGACATAGTGGTAAGTCTGATAGCAACAGCAGGGCTAAGCCCAGGCTCCCAGTCCCAACCCCAACCCACTGACTAGCTGACTCTGGGCAATCGTAAAAGTTCCAGTTTCATAGGCAAAGATGGAAGTACGCGCAGTCTGGCAATACGTGCGCTCTGCTCTATGATCTTTAGAGAGAGATGGTAGTGTTTGAGAAAATATACCATGTTGGGTGGGGAGACTTCTGTGATGAAAATAGACTTACATTTGATTAAGATAGTGGCAAGTGATGTAGCTAAAAGCACCCTAATATTTAGGCTGCAGTAGATCACCATGTTAAGCTGCTCACCATACTGCAATTAAGTATACTTTTGATTATGCTTCATTTGCCAATAGAATATGAATTGTTACATGTGGAATTGATCTTTGATGAGTGTAAGTAATGATAGCAAAATAAACTCATTCTGCTCGATCAAATATGCACTTATGCAATTTTTTTTTTCAGAGACACTGTTGAAGTACTTTGGAGCACATCTCTACCACTACTTAACTCTACCTCATCAAGTGTCTGCCTCCATGGCTGATGACACAGAAGGTGAGGTTTTCTTGATGGCAAATGGTTACATAGCCTGTTAATATGACATGACACATTTAACATAGTTTTTGTTTTATTTATTTATGTATTTATTTAATCATTGCAGGTTCGTCCACTGCAGAGTTGCAGATACCTGAAAAGCCAGGAACGAAGTAGGAATAAATATCTATTTTTGGGACATTTTATTTTTGATTATTAATGTTTGTCTATTTTGGTTTTATTTTGTAGTTGAAGATTGCTCATTTAATGCACATTTTATGATTTGTTCTGCAAATCTGTTGAAAAACAAGTCATTAAACGGATGTACTTGTTTACAACAAATACAAATGCTGTTGTATTTTGTTATTTGTCAATTCAACTTCAGTAAACCACCCTTAGTGCTTCACTTTGAATATGAATGTTTCAAATAAATCTGTAAATAATAAATCAATAAGTACCCTCTAAGATTAAAAGGTGACAGGGTTGGGGTAAATAACAACTAAAACATTGGTTTACCAAGCACTTGGGGCCAGAAGTCTAGAGTGGAGCCCCAAAACATTTTTGCCATGTGAGCAAGGATGGATTACTGAATGAGCCTACTGAGTCCTTATGCATCTGTGTCCAGGGGGACAGTAGTTCATAATCAGTCACTGTATTAATACATAACCTTACTGTATTAATTTATAATATGACATTATAGTGTGAAGTTGTCAATTATCGGCAAGCACAGGTGACTCTGCGTTGTGGGAGGAGGCCCCCAAATCAAATTCTGCTTAGGGCCCCCAAAAGGCTCGGGCCGGCACTGGAATGAGAGAGAGAGGAAGAGGGAGAGAGAGGCAGAAGACCAAACCACACTTAAGACCAATATCACTTCAGTCTTTAGAAATGCAGAAGGTTTGGGCAAAAGACGGGCCTTACAATGACAAACAAACATATATTAGTGTTTAATAAGACCAGGCTTGCTTTTAATTGCATTAGATTCTCTTCAACTGTTAAATAAAACCAGAGTCCGAGCTTCAAAATCATGAAATTTTATTATTAAAACGCAATACAGTGTTACATTACAGTACATTTTCAGAAGATAAACTTTTCTTTTTCTTAACTGCTCATTAAACATTCATTGGAATTCAAATTAGGAGTTGCAACAAGGTCTTGCAATAGCAAAATTAGTCATAATCTTAACTTAAATTTAAAGGGATATTCCATCATTTGGGGAATTACACTCATTTTCCATCTCCCTCAATCTGATACTGTATCAACAATTGATATTTACCTTTCTCCAGTTCATCCAGTCATTCTCTGAGTCTGGCAATACCACTTTTAGCTCCAGCCTATACTATATAACACTATTTTTACAGTCTATGTCTCCACCTTACCATTTCTAATGAATCTCCATGGTGCGTGCCCCCACCACCACCACCCATGTTATGCTACGTCATTTTTGTAGAGCCAATAAGGCTGTGCATACGTTTATGGACGTAGGCACGCTTCAATTAAACTGAAATACACATTTTGCGCATCATGTACAAAAATCCGGGACATTCAGTGTCCAGGATTTTTATTTTTATTTTCCTGGACAATCAGGAAAATCCTGGACAGGTGGCAACCCTAGTTGCAAACTAACCTGAAATAACATACATTCAGCAACGTTGTGGTAGTCTGCTAGTTCTAGCAAAACTATGGTAGGTTAGTTTATCAACTGTCTCTGGGTAGAGCCTTTAAACAGGTGGCTGTGCACAAGAGCTTTGCTGAGACAGTGACAGATCACAAACAACGTTATTTTTTCACTTTATTTGTTTCGTTGGAAAATGCAATGCCAATGTCGGAATGTTAGGAAGACATGTAGGTTGTAGAAAATGGGTTCATGACTTACATCTCAGAATCTAGGGAAATTCAGCAGATGAATCCAAGAAAGTTTTTCTTTGCATGCCAAAGACGGCGCTGTATTTCACAAATGTCCCTAGCCGGCCACCGTTATTTTAACATGGCGCACGTAGATGGAGCGTTTATAAACGCTATGTATATGTAAATGCCTATTTCTAAGCCCATATATAGGTATGCTTCGAATTGGTGGTCGTGGTAATTAAATATGAATGAGGCCGCATTTATGAATGGAAAATGTTAATATAGCTAACAAACAACTGAAAATATTCCACTGTCGCTTTAATAAACAAAAAATATAGCATTTCATTAGGAGTTATTACTCACGCTAAATCAGCACAAATCAATGACCTTTTGAACATCCTTACTTCTTGTCTATTGCCACTGTATGTAAATAGTTTGATGTTGAAAAGGAGTGAAAAGGTTAAATGTTTTGCTAAAAAAAACAAAACAAAGTTCCCCAGTTGTTTTGGTAGAAAGTTGTCTAAAATGTTGTGCTTCAATATGTAATTAATGGTTCATGATCAAATGAAATATGTTTAGGTCTAAGCAGAGGCGGACAGAGTACACAGCTTCATTACTTGAGTAAAAGTACAGATACCCTTTTGCTAAATTTTACTCAAGTACAAGTAAAAGTACAACAGTCAGATGTCTACTTAAGTGAAGTACTTGTTTCTAAAAGTACTTGAGTATCAAGAGTAGGGGCTTGTTCAAAAAGTTCACTCGTTCACTCACTCACTCATTCACTATATAGTGTTTGCTATATAAGAGAGTACAAGAGTAGCCTACATTTTCTAAATATTGCATTACTGCCACAGTGCTTACATTTATGTACAGAAACGTCCTACATGGAGTTATAAAAAATGTTAATGTTAATACCTTGGAGGATGTAAAAGGAATTGAAAGTAAAATCAGGTCATTTTCATCTTTTTACCATGTTGCCAGGGATGGGCAGTATTTCTAATACATGTATTTAAAATACGTATTTCAAATACATTTCAAATTGAAACACTTGAAGCAAAAACTATCATTAAAATTTAAATAGTCTGGCGAGGTGGGACCACAGGTTGGCACATTCCCGGGATGGACCTGCTGCGTCTTCATCCATTGTTTCGTCCATGGTTTCGTCTCTTATCTAAATCTGCCCATGGAGTTGACTTTGGCGGAAAGCTGAAGGTGATTGCTGATAGGCTGTCCCAATCAGTGGCACCTGCACATTCCAATCACGTTTGAGAGGGAAACAACAAATTAAGGGTTTCCAAAATTTTTCTTTTTCCTTTTTTTTTTTATAGAAGAAGTAACAGGTACTCACGGTTATAGATTGAAATGTAGTGGAGTAAAGAGTACAATATTTGCCTATCATATGCACTTGAGTAAAGTCATGAGTACTCCCCAAAAATGATACTCGAGTAAAGTACAAATCCCTCAAAATTGTACTCAAGTACTGTACTCAAGTAAATGTACTCCGTTACTGTCCGGCTCTGGGTCTAAGCTGCATACGTTTCCAGGACAAGCCTTTTTACCATCTTTACCAAGAATACCTCTGTTAGTTTGATGCTACAGTATTTACATGAATCATTTAGCACATTGCTAACATTTGTTATCTCGGTTATGTACAGATACGTGAAGCTAAGCTCCAAAAGTTAACGCTCGTATAACTACAGCCCTTTAGACAACAGCTAACAATCATGTACAATTGCCAAAGTACACGTAACAGGCCAATGAACCAAAGTCCTTTTAGGCAAGTCCCTCCACTCGGCGGCCATATGGCACTCATCGGGCATCCATCTCGGCAGAAATGCGCGTGCGCAAGGCTTCACGACACCAATCTACTGCAATCTTGCTCCAGCGGCAAGATCACAACACATGATTGGCACAATGTCTTCACAACACACCACATTATTGGCTCAATGTATTCACAACACAGCACATGATTGGCTCAATGTATTCACATGTCGACGTTTTGCCGAGGAAGGGGTGGGATATGTGTAGACAACGGCGTTACAAACTAACCCCATGCATTTCTATGGAGGATTTTTTGAGTGCTGTGTCTCATTAGAAAGTCTCTGAATGAACTCCCAGGAAATAAAGTGACATGATGTACAACACAGCTAGAAGCTAATGTTAGGTTAACGTTTTCTAATGTTAGGCTAACGTTACGTTAGAGATGTTAAAGGAGAATTCCGGTGTGATATTAACCTAAAATGTCTCATAGCTGATCTCGGCTTGTCCCCCTGCACTCAGAAATCTGGCACTAGTTAGCCGATGCTACCAACAGTTTTTCGGTGAGGGTGCCTCGGGCATCGGCCTAGCCTCACTGTTTATTTACGCAACGTCGGGATCATGTAACCAATGTCTAAGTCATTTAAAACGAAATAAATGTCAATGGCTTAGGCCTATTTAGTTTGCTTTCTTGCAACATTGACATGATTAGGCTATGCATTTGATCATTTGGTCAGGCTACCAGTCGAGGCAAAAGCCAAATATCCAGTTGCAGACTTTTGAAATGCCTGCTCGAACCATAAAACCTGAGGATACATGTGCGTTTCTATCGGTAAGTTTAATTTGCGTTGCAACCAACCTGTTAGGGATCATTACTTGTGTAGCCTAAAGTGACTCATAGGGGTTTGCACGGCCTGTCATCAGATCTGGACGTCACCATATTGGAGATACTCGCCTCATTAGAAAGCGTTAGGCACTGAAGTCCGAAGCGCTAACCAGTAGGCCATGGCTGCCTTGTCTTATCAGCTCCAAAAAATAATGGGCTTTCCTTAGCCTGTGCTACACCTTTTCAACAAGATTTGTGAGAATTGGACCGGTAGCTTTAGCGATATTGTTGACAGCCCTACACCACAGTAGCCTGGAACACAGTAAATGGAAGATTTTGATAGCGCATGCCACTAACGAAAAACCACCAGGCCAAACCACTCAGGGGTGTACTTTCTCTGGAACCAGGTCACTAATGTGTGCGTTATTTACGTTTGATTACATTTCAGATGGTGGTGCTTGTTGGTTTCCTGTAGTATAGCGTTTTTTTCCCCTTTATTTATTTTTCTATGTGACAAGCACGGCATGGGCCTGAAAGCATGAAATATTATTTTTTTCTGAAATGATTGCTAACATTGTCTAGCCTGGTCCTTACCACCTGTGACTACGTTTCTCTTCGTCATACAGTCTGGAATAAAGTAATAATAATCTGTCTCCGTAATGGGAAGATGCTTATTTTGAGGTTTAAAATCATTGGAGTTCCCTTAACCAATCAGCAACGTTTGGTAATGACGTATGCTGTGCGCCGGAGTTCAGTTTCAGATTTTGAAAAATAATTAATTTTATTACACCATATTGAAATTGTGAAAATGTTGATAAATTGGCATTTCAAAATATTGCTTGTACTGTTTCATTTTGTCTTGGGGTCCAAATTTGCCACACTAGGGTACAAAATGGTTTGTCGCTGGGGCAGTACCCTTGAAAGAATATATTTGCACCTTTTCCAAGGGTAAAATTTTGATCCATTCCATAAAGGTACAAGTTTGTACTTTAGGGTACATATTTGCCACCAAAGGGTACAAACTATAAATACAAATATGATACCCTGGTTAAAAGGTACATATTGTGTGTGGGGGCACAACAGGCTACAGCGCCGGTACCATGTACAGATCCGAGTGCCCACGGGGACCCAGGTTCGAAATCAGACCTGCGGTTATGTCCCCATCCCACCCCATCTCTCTCTCTCCCACTCACTTTCTGTCTATCTAGATACTCTTGTTGAATAGTCTAGGTTCAATATTAGATTTGTTTGTGTGTTAAATTTATTTTTTTCTTTCTATCTTAAACCGGGTTTTTTATGTTCTAATAGCCTATTTGAAGAAGTTATTTCAACTATCTTTTGCAGCTATTTATTTCTGTTTGTATCTATTTTGTCCTTTTGGGTTAACTCTTTTCTTTCAGGTAAACGGGTATGTGTGATTGCTTTACAGTTAATTTTTTTAGATAAACCAAAACAGATAAAGAAATAAAGTAAATTTATTAATTCATCAACACATTCAATTCAAATCGTACTCCAGTATGGATAATCTTAAATATATCTTCGTATAGACCAGTATGGATCATCTTAAATATAGCTTCGTATAGTTCAATGTCCAGTTCTGTTTGAAAAAGCTCAGTTCTCCGTGTTCAATGTTCAATGTTCGTGTCAAACCGTGTAGGTGATCCGGTTGTGCCATGGAATCGCTAGCAGAATCTCTTGGGTAGGTTCGCCATCAAGTGTCCAGAAATCTTTTCCGACTGTGAGCGCTGTCCCGCGGCTACACAGAAAGTCGATGTCCTTAGATCGGTTTGGTTGAGCTGTCCACAACGTTCACGATACACAGAGTTGGCAATAAGAAGCTCTTCATTAACTTCGATGGGGGGGGGAGGTGAAAGAAAAGGGAAACAGAAGGTCCAGACGCAGTCGTGACTGATAAAAATTTATTTTAAGAAGGCAGTGCTCAACTAAAACAATAATTTAAAATAATCAAAAGGTAGCTACACTTGTACAAAAGTTTCGAAACTTCAATTTTGGAAAACAAATGTGACAGTAAACTCGCTGTGTGATGATAAAAATATAACAATGAAGGCGTAGTGAAGGTGCTATCTGATCTGTTCGTCTTTTTTGTGTTGTGTTGACAACTGTTGCTGGGAAGATGTCTTAAAGGGGCAGTAACAATAATTCAAAAGGGGTGGTTCATACAAATGAATAAACTCACTTGAAACTAATAGTTGGCTTTTGGTAACAAGTATATTTATTAAACAAAGTCTATATTTATATTTATTACTATTTATTAATTTGTATTAGCCTAGAAATCTAGACGCGCCCCTAGCGGCCGCAAATTACATTTGCTGCCAGGGCTAGTCTAGCAACTCTCCGTTGGCTTGTGAGCTCCAGAAATCGAAACTTAATCAGGCCAATGAAATCGTGTATAGAGTCGTTAGGTGGGCTTAACATAATGATTGATGGCAGAGTTGCAACGGTTTGGCTTGAATTCCCTGCTACTTGAAAACAAATAAGATGGATGTTGCTGCTGGCGAACAGTGTGACACGAGTTAAGCTTTTATTAAGTAGGCAAACGTTTGAACTAGCCAACTAGCTCCGCTGGTGGGAAACGCATGGGACTCATAGCGCTGCCGCTGTCCTATTGCGTGCAGAGGGAATTTGAAAGACAACTGATTATCCCGCCCCTCGGACTGAGCACTGCGAACGGTGAGTGCCCAGACCCTACATTTTAATGTGGGTCTGGCTCGTCAGCCTAAATTTGTATGTTATTTAATTGTCTATTTAAATGTATGTCTATTTATTATCCTATTTTGAACTATGGGTTACACTAAGACTAAAGAGTAGCAGAAAACAGGTTACGCGCTAATGAGCGATAAGACTAAAGAGTAGCACAAGACAGGTTACGCGCTAATGAGCGCTAAGACTAAAGAGTAGCAGAAGACTTATGCAAAGATAATTCATGCGTAGCAAGATGGGTTGTCCTAGTTCATGTTTATGAGGGCAAAGTGGAGTTCAGTCCCCGCCTGCATAGGGGCGTGTCACTGACGTATGACTGACGTTTGACCGCCTCGGTTCCACGCCAGACAGAGTACAAAACAAACTCGGTGTACACCTTCATTAATGTTGATTTTCTCCCGACTGGAGGGTCATACTGTCACGACAATCTCCTGAAATGGGGAGGAGGGTTTGGAGATCATGATACCGTGTCCGAAATGTGCATCCATTGCTCAGAAAAATAAGGCTTTGACAAATTCTGGGAAATTCTTGGATTCTGCCATAGACCTCAATGTTAAAAAGGGAGCCCGATCACTGCATAAATGGGGGATAGTGGCCCCCCTTCATGCGGGGCGTGTACTACTGCTACCCTATTTGCATACATTTCCAGGGACAGGAAATGGCCTCTCAGGAAGTATCTTCGTAATCAACCATCTTTGACTAAAGCGAGCAAAGCTAGTCCAGCCAGTGCCGCGCTGTGTGTGGAAATGAAAGACGAAAGGAACACTCACTGACTCTTTGTTCTTTGGCACTCGATTCTCCCGGCTCAGTGACACGAACCGAGTTATTAAACCAACACATCGGTCAGTTCGTCAACACTACAGGTCACAACGCTATGAATTGTAGGTAACCTCCTTGAGTAAAGTGTTCATAGATGCTGATCCAGCCAGCACTCAAGCACTTCACAACTTGGCAGTGGGACAGCCCTATAGCCTCATGAAGTTCACAGGAACACGCATCAAAGTGTGTGAGTGAGTAGGGTGAAAGATTGGGATTTATACGGCCTCCTTTTACACTGGCGCAGCCAGGTCTTGGGGCAGACACCTTGACCTTCGACCTTACTTTGACCTAACATTACATGATATGTTTCTGTTTCTTTTGTGGAGTGTGTGCGGGAAGGTGGAGATCGAAAGCGTGTGTGTGTTGTGGAGAGCCTGCAGGGAGGTGGGGATGGACGCTTCCGCTGTGGAAAGTCCCCATCGGTCACAGCAGCCTGCTGCGGCCCTGCTGACCAATGAGAATCAGGCTGCGGGACTAAGAGAACCTAATAAACCAATCAGTGAAAGAGCCTTCTGTGTTAATCCACTGGGAGCACCAATGAAATACAGGCCTTGTGGAGTGACAGTGCTGTTTCCAGGGGGAGAGGGACATGGATGTGTGTGACTTGTGGAGTGACAGCACTGTTTCCAGGGGGAGAGGGACATGGATGTGTGTGACTGCACTTGGATCCAAACACACACTCTGGCCCTAGAGCTCTCAATGACGAACTTAATTGAGTTGTTGTAGGCTGGACAGTTGAGACAGCTAAAGGTCTGAATGGCCAACTTCATTTCATTGTTGCTATATGCACTTTGCTGGACATTACACTCCTAAAACAAATGTGCTGAAAGCTGTTTGGAGCACATCTCCATGTCCAGAAGGGACATTCGTTTTAAGAATGCACAAGTAGTTCACACTCACCACACTGCAGTTATGAACTAAATGATACAAAATGCTCATCTGTGGATGACTAGAACACACACACACACACACCTTTCTATGCAATCCTATTTTATATTGCTGTTCAGCAAAACTTATCTGTTTTTCAGAAAATTCATGGTCCTTCTAGAAGAAAGACCATGAGACCATATGAGAAATCTATATTATATAATCTATATATATAGTCTATTACGTATAGATACTGTATAGTGAATGGGCCCTGGCAAGTGTAACACAGCTTAGTAAATATAGCCTACAAAACACACACGCAAAACATTTGTTTACATTCACTACCAATTTCACAAGTCATGAATTACTTTTTTTTAATCATCTAAAACGTACATATTTCACGGGCATTGTTGCTTCTCCGTGAAGTGGGAAGCAGATTCAAATACAATTTCTGCTATCAACTGATGATGAAACATCGGCGCAGCCAATCAGTGCTCGAATCTGATTTCTAAAACGAAATCTCCGAATAATCCTTAGCTCTTTCAGGTAGTCCGGGGCTTTCCGTTCTCCGCAGACAGAAGAAATACAGAAGTGCTCCGGTTTCTGAACCCTTAGACCAGAGCTTAAACTCCGAGCCGGACAGCAGAAGTGTCAGATCTACACAAGTTCTTCAAGATAGTCGAACCTACTGGAGCACCTGCAGGATGGCCGATAATAGCAGTCAAAACGAAGTCCTGATTGAGGGCGCACCCAACGCGATGCCCGCTCCTAGGTGAGAATTGACCGGAGGACAAAACATTAATCCTTACTTAATTAATTCATTGTGGATGAAACCTAGGCCCGCGGGCAGATAAATTACTTTTTGGTATCCTGTAAAATCACAATGTTCAAGTTGCATTTATTGATAGACCTATTGAGTTTGATTTGATGTTATGAGTATGAGTTTATTAGTTTGCAATCCGTTATTATAGGTCTATTAGGGTTAAGGGTAGGCTACTTGTTTGGTGTTTTGGGTTAACGTTAATTAGGCTAATTAATCCTGTTTTTACAAATATGCATATTTAATATTGCCACAGTATTCTTAAGGAGAGACAATTAGTTTGCCTAACTGCGTTGCAAATGCCTGAACGCCAACAAATCTGAACGCATTTTCCTTGACTACTTTATGTGACAATCGAGTACATTTAAATGTGGAAACCAACAGTATTGTTTGACTTTTGAACAACGAAGTTATCAATCACATCTTCAAATTTAGTTTTGGTTTGATGGTAAAAATGAATACTCTTTTACCTGGATGCTACTGACGTCACCTCAGAAGAGATTTGTAATTGGTCCATTAAAGGAAATCGTGAAAATCCACACACTGTATAAGTAATGCATATTTTTATATATAAACTATAAACAATAAATATAAACTATAGGCCTAACAATAATTATTCATTGGTTCATTTATAGTTTTGTTCCAAATAACTGTGGTACATTCCTGCTGCTTCCTGCTGCCCAGATCAGTGTTTAGGGAAGTTGGACAGCTCAACCATGATCACAGCTGATAAACCTCAGGTCATCTGGCTGCAGTGGTGATGCGGCTCCGTTCTGGCTCTGATTCGGTTTGGGTCTGTAAGGGGCTCAGCAGGGGGTCTTCTGAGGGAATGTGCCTCACCTGTGTGTGTGTGTGTGTGTGTGTGTTCGCAGGCGGGCCTCCTCCGGTAACCTGAAGGTGGCTGGGCTGACCCTGCTGGCATGCCTGCTGCTGGCTGGACAGGCCGTCACCACCTACGTGCTGCTCAGCCAGGGACAGCACCTGACCGCTCTAGAGGAGGGGACTAACACACTCCGCCGCCAGCTGGGGCAGAGGTCCACCGGTCAGCACTCGCACCTCGCACACACCACGGACACAGACACACACACACACACACACATGACCACACACAACGCACACACACACACCAAAAAGTGTAGGGAGTCAGGGAAAACCCGTATTAAAACACGCAAGGGTGTAGGAGGAGTCCAATCCTGTGGCTCAGTGATCATGACCTTAAAGTCTGGGGGATTCTAAAGATTGCTATCTAGCAATCAGAACACACACACATACACACACGCACACACACAAACACACATACATATGCACACACACATACTCACACATATACACGCTTACACACACACACACACATTACCAACCAGACTCATCTGGTCTGCCATCTTATAATTGATTAAGGAGATGGATAGAACAGCAATGTGAGTGAGAAAAGAGAGAAAGCCACAGAAAGAGCAAGAGAGAGGAGGATGAGGGATGCACACAGAGGGAGAGGAGGAGGGGGGGATGCACACAGAGGGAGATGTGAGGAGGAGTGGGGGGCAGAGGAACAGGAAGTGAGAGTGAAGTGGAGCGTCTCAGATCATCATGCTTCTGTCAGACTCTTGCGGGGTTTTCTCTGAGAATTCTGTGGAATGAGTCTCTTTTTCTAGAATGTTCTCAGGGGGTTCCTCTCACAACGTCCTCCTTTCCATATCACTCCATATCTTCCTCTTTTCCATCTCTCCCTCCCTTTCTCTTTCACACACACACACACACACACAAAGTAGCTTCTGCTCACTGCCATACATTGGTGATGACCAGGTCCTGGGTTACACACACACACACACACGCACAAAGCAGCTTCTGTCACCTCCATTGGTGATGCAGGTACTGCTTAGTAGTCTACTGTTGTGTGCTGTTAGCAGAAAGACCAATAACCATGTTGTGGGTTACGCGCACACACATACACACACACACACACAGAAAGACCAATAACCATGTTGTGGGTTACGCGCACACACACATACACAGAACGATCAATGCCCATGTCCCAGGGTCCTGCTGTTAGTAACAGAGGAGTAACTCCAGACAGACCAATGACCATGCCCCTACACACACACACACACACTCTCTCTCACACACACTCAGAAAGACCAATGACCATGTCCCGGGTTACACACACACACACTCAGAAAGACCACTGACCATCTTTTCAAAACACAATGTTGACAGGTGGTGCTGCTCATGTGTGTGTAACCTGGTGGTGTGTGTGTATAACCTGGTGATGTGTGTGTCCTCTGCAGTGCCCGGCGGTGCTGCCCGTGTGATGCAGGTGCCTCTCAGTATGCCCCTGCTGAAGGACTTCTCTGAGGCCGACGACAAAGCTCCACAACCTCGCCGCCTGCCCCTCACTGTACGTGTGTGTGTGTGTCTGTGTGTGTGATCATTGCTTAACCATAATGTGTGTGTGTGTGTGATCATTGTTTAACCATAATGTGTGTGTAATTTTTAGAGGCTCCAGAGTGCCATCAAGAGTGACACTGGAACGACCCCTGTTGCAGGTGAGTGGTAGTGCGCCCCCTGTTGCAGGTGATAGGTAGTGCAAGTCAGACCAAACCACCCAGAACTTCCAACACAATCCAGCTGTTAGTGTTGAACTAGGCTTAATGCATGTGTGTGTGTGTGTGGAAAACTGACCGTCAGTGAGTCCAGTGCCTGTAGTTGTGTTGTCCATCATCTCATTTATTCATTTAGCACGCACACACACACAGACACACACACACACACACACAGAGCATCTCACGCTGTCCGTTTCCCACAGCGGTGCTGCTGGACACCAAGTGTGCCCTAGAGGCGGTGGGTCCGGTCCACCCCGGCTTCTATAAGCCCCAGTGTGACGAGCAGGGCAACTACAAACCCCTGCAGTGCTGGTACAGCACCGGCTACTGCTGGTGTGTGGACAAGGACGGCACTGAGGTGACTGGCACACGCCACCGTGGAGAACCGCGCCCTACCTGCCAGTGAGGTGTGTGTTTGCTACTTACACACTTACACCTGCACGCACACACACATACACACACGCACACACACACATGCACGCACGCACACACATACATACACACACACACAAGCACACACACACACATGCACACACACACACACATATACACACACACATGTACACACACACGTACACACACACACATGCACGCACGCACACACATACATACACGCACACACACACACAAGCACACACACACATGCACACACACACACATATACACACACACATGTACACACACACGTACACACACACGCACACACACACACACACACACAAATTGAAATTAAATTAAACACATACACACACACGTGTATTTTTGCTTGACTACATACAGTACAGACAAAGCAGGTGTAGGTTCTCTTTGAGTCCCAGAGTACCTAGCGTTGGACTGATAATGACCCCCCCCCTCTCTCCCCTCCCCCCAGCAGTGCCATCTGCATGAGAGAGGAGCCTTCGTCGTGACGGCCATCATTGTCATGGTCACCTCCTCGCTCCTGCTCTGTCCTGTGGTCTTCTCGGGTTTAATCACCAGACTCTCTCCTCGTCTCTCTCTGCTCCTCTGCTGTGGGACACTCTGCCACTCAAGGGGGGGCACCTGGGCCAGGGTGCAGGTCGGCTCGGTGCTGCCCCCCCCCAAATCTCCTCCTGCTGTAGGTGGGCCGGACTGCGGCTCAGGAGGTGGGCTAGTCTGCCAGGCCTGATTGATTCAGACCATCCACCCCACACATCCCTCCTTAACACCCTCTTGCCCCCTAAACCCCAAATACCCCCCCCTCCTTTTTACACCTAAACCCCAAAATACCCCCCCCCCCCCCCCCACCGTAAACCCAAAGTGCCTCCTGCACCCACCCCCGCCCCCCCCGTCCACCCTGAGCCCAAAGCAGTCCTCTCCTACAGGACGGCTGAGTCACTCTGAATCACTCATGGCCTGCTGCAGCTGCCATCCTCCATTTGTTTATATGCTGATATAACCTTTCTCACATAAAGATAACCCTCACATCGCTACACACACCTACCTTTTGCACTCTCTTTAGTTAACAGTACTGCTGTTCACTAGGTCTTTGTTAGTGATTGACGCTGTCTATTTACTCTAAGAAAAGTCTGGGGTCACCGTGGGACATGATGAGGGCATGGCTTTGTGAACAGGAAATAAAGGGGCCTCCAGAACAAACACTTCTGTCTGCTGTGGTCATTTATCCAGCGCGCACACACACACACACACACACACACACACACATGCATGTTACGGCAGTTGTGGACTGTGCTGCTCAGAAGCACTATATTAATGCACTAGGGGGCACTCTAGTATACTATCATAGGCATCAGTATAATTTTACTGAAATTGTAAAGTACTTAAAAAACAAGAAGGGAATGTGTCTTAAACAAGACAGCAGTTCAGTTTGTGTGTGTCCCATGAAGGAGATGTACTGAGCAGAAAATGTGTGTGTGTGTGTGAAAGTAAGGAGAGAGGAGTGGGGTAAATAATTGATCAGGCAGACGCGGGTGTATAACAGGCAGACGGTGTGTGTGAGAGAGAGAGAGTGGTGTGCTGGTGGTGTGTGAGGTTAACAGAGCTGGAGTCTTGAGACAGTCCTGAACTGACATGACGGTAAGTACCACTAACTGCTCAAAAACAGAGAAGAGGTGTGTTTGTGTGTGTATTTGAGAGCACAACAGCATTATAAGGAGTGTAATTGAGGCTATACTACAGTATGTATTTATTCATTATTCTTGCCAGTGTGTATATGGTCTCATTTGGATTGTTTTTATACATTTAATATTTGTTCTATTTAGTCTTTTATATATGTAAAGCATTTTGTTTATAGAAGCGCTCATATATACAACCCTAAAACAGAAAAAGTTGGGACGTTGTGCAAAATGCAAATAAAAACTAAATGTGATAATATACAAGTCTCGTAAACCCATATTTAGCAGCAAAAAGGACACAGACAACATATCTAATATTGAAAATGAAAATTTTGACTATTTCATGGAAAATATATGTTCATTTTGAATTTGATGCGAGCAACATGTTTCAAAAAAAGTTGGGACGGGAGCAATTTTAGCACATGGACTCTTCCTCTATGGATAAATATGATTTAAATATGTGCAGAATTCATTTTGCCATTGTTTTTCTGAAATATTCAAGGTCTTCCCTGGAATAGATATTGCCTGGATGGCAGTATATGTTGCTCAAAACCTGTATAAATCTTTCAGAATTGATTGTGCTTTGCCAAATGTGCAAGATGCCCATGCTGTAGGCACTAATGCTCCTCCACACCATCATAGATGTTGGATTTCGAACTGAGCACTAAAACAAGTTGGATAGGTAGGATACCTCCTCTTTAGCCCAGATGAGTCCATGATTTCCAAAAATAATGGCAAATTTTGGTCCATGTTACCTCAGTCCATTTTAAACAAGCTCAGGCCCAGATAAGACGGCGGTATTTTCTGTATCGTGTCTCAATACAATTTTGGTTGTTCTGGGATGTTCTTTTTCATACCCAATCATGTTGCCAGTTACCCTAATTAGTTTTGAAACAGTCCTTCTTTTGTTTTCTTTATCATTACACATCTTTTCCAGCATTTTGTTATCCCTGTCCCAACTTTTTTTGAAACATGTTGCTGGTATCAAATTCAAAATTAACATATATTTTCCATAAAATAGTCAAATTTGTAATTTTCAACATTTGATATGCTGTCTGTGTCCTTTTTACAAGTAAATATGAGTTTAAGAGATTTACAGATTATTACATTCTGTTTTTATTCACATTTTACACAACATCCCAACTTTTTCTGTTTTGGGGTTATATATATATATATATATATATAAAGATTATTATTATTTACAGATGTGCTATGCACACCACTAAGCATGTGTGTGAGCAGCAGGTCCAGGGTGGAGCAGGTGTTCCTCTGAATGTGTGTGTGTGCGTGCATGATGTGGATGAGGTGTAAGCATAAGAAAGTTGTAGTGACTTCTTCCACATAGCCAGCTGGGGACGTTTCAGGGAAAATCTCAGATGTCAGCCCTGTTAATCAAGCCCAGAGCTGAATGCCCCAGATCTGTAAAGCCCTGTTAATCAAGCCCAGAGCTGAATGCCCCAGATCTGTAAAGCCCTGTTAATCAAGCCTAGATCTGTAAAGCCCTGTTAATCAAGCCCAGAGCTGAATGCCCCAGATCTGTAAAGCCCTATTAATCAAGCCCAGATCTGTAAAGCCTTGTTAATCAAGCCCAGAGCTGGAAACTGAGGTACCAAGTGTCACATGCTGGAAAGGGCAGCCTGTTAAATGATCCCCAGCACTCCTGTGATCTGGCCTGCATGGGGGAGCAGCTGTGTGGAGACCACTGCTGTGTGTGTGTGTGTGTGATAAATGATCCCCAGTGCTCGTCTGATCAGGCCTGCATGGGGGAGCAGCTGTGTGGAGACCACTGCTGTGTGTGTGTGTGATAAATGATCCCCGGTGCTCGTCTGATCAGGCCTGCATGGGGAGAGCAGCTGTGTGGGACCGCTGGAGACCACTGCTGTGGCTCTGCTAATAAAGGTCAAAGAAATGACTACAGTATATTAGTATTACTCTAAGTAGCACACACACACACATGCATGTGCACACAGAGGTGTAGAGGACTGAGGGAGGTGTGTGATCTTTCTCTCTCTCTCATACACACACACACATGCACACACACACACATGTGCACGTGGAGATGTAGAGGACTGAGGGAGGTGTGTGATCTCTCTCTCACACACACACGCACATGGAGATGTAAAGGACTAAGGGGAGGTGTGTGAGCTTTCTCTCTCTCACACACACACACCAACACACACACACACATGTATGTGCACATGGAGATGTAGAGGACTGAGGGAGGTGTGTGATCTTTCTCTCTCTCACACACACACACCAACACACACACACACACATGTATGTGCACATGGAGATGTAGAGGACTGAGGGAGGTGTGTGATCTTTCTCTCTCACACACACACACACACACACACACACACACACATGTATGTGCACATGGAGATGTAAAGGACTGAGGGAGGTGTGTGATCTTTCTCTCACTCTCACACACACACACACACACACACACACACACACATGTATGCAGAGGTGGAAAAAGTATGAAAATATTGTACTCAAGTAAAAGTACTAATACCTTGATGAAATATTACTCAAGTACAAGTTAAAATACCGATCTGAAAATTTACTCAAGTAAAAGTAAAAAGTAGTTCATTTAAAATGTACTTTAAGTAAAAGTTACTTGGTTACTTTTTTTTTTTTGGGTACCAGAACAACCAGTTTTACCAAAGACTTTCTAATGAGGAGATACAGCACTCAAAAAATCCTCCATAGTAATGCATGGGGTTAGTTTGTAACGCCAATATGGCAGTTGTCTACACATCCAACCCGATCTCACAAGCAATGCGTATAAAGTCGTACGCAACACTAATACCGAATTGCGTATGAATTCATACGCAAAATCAGCTAGTGACACATGCGCAGTAGCCTACATATCCGCTCACTCAAGCAACATGGCCACGCACGGCCACCTGTCAAAATCATTTTTTTATTTCATAAAACATGGGTCTAAACAAAAAAAAAACCGGCTTTTTTTTTTATGTATTACAAACGTAAACCTTTAGCATCGTGACCAAAAGGTTACCTAATTATCAAATTTTAAGTACTGCTATCAAACGGAATTTTCATTAATTAGCCTACACCAAACCATTATTTATTGTAACGAAACTTATTTATGAAATAAAAAATGATTTTGACAGGTGGCCGCGGCGGCCATGTTGCTTGAGTGAGCGGATATGTAGGCTACCGCGCGATGTGTCACTAGCTGATTTTATGCGATGAATTCAAACGCAATTCGGTATTAGTGTTGCGTACGACTTTATACGCATTGCTTGTGAGATCGGGTTGACACATCATATGTCTACACATATCACAACCCTTCCGCGGCAAAACGTCGACATGTGAATACATTGAGCCAATCATGTGGTGTGTTGTAAAGTACATTGAGCCAATCATGTGGTGTGCTGTGAAGACATCGTGCCAATCATCTGTTGTGATCTCGCTGCTGGAGCAAGATTGGTGTCGTGGAAGCCTTACGCACACGCATTTCTGCTGAAATAGATGCACGATAAGTGCCCAAAAGTGTTGCAAAATGGCCGCCGAAAGTGGAGGTACTTGCCTGAAAAGGACGCTTGAGAAATGGAGATCTATGTGAAAAAATCACCGGAGTTCTCCTTTAAGTTTGAGCAGTAGTTGATTTTCAAAGTTAGTTGCACTCATCCTTGGGTCGCTTTGCAGTGAACAGTAATCCAGCACAACTGAAAAGCCCCTCACAGGCAGCTGAGGCAGGCAGGCCAATATTGAGTTGCAGAACGTTTTTTTTATATTTGGAAACGAGCAGAAGGTTCAGCAGATTAAAGGGTGTCGTACTGGGGGGGAGAGTGGGAAGTATGGGGCCCCAATGGAGGAGAGGGCCCGTAAAAAGTGGAATACAGGGGCCACAACATTTTCACCAGGCATTAGTAATAACTCAGGTAATCCACACATAAAAAATCCAAACAACTCCATAAGTAGAGTCATGTAATGAAGTGGAATAACACAGGGGAAAAGTATTAAACACGCTAAGAAAAAGCGCTAAGGCAAGGAAAGGGAAGGCAAAAAGCTCTCCCAAGACTTTTGCAACCTTATTGTTGCAAAACATATCAATGAAACTGGTTACAGATGCATTTCAAAACATCAGAATCTTCCAGTAAGCAGCATGGGAGCCATTATCTGCAAGTGGAAGAAACATCACTGCATCATCAACCGGCCATGCACAGGATCTCCTTGTAATATTTCTGACCAGGGAGTCAGAAGGCTAGTCAATTCCAAGAGCCAAGGACCACTCGGAGAAAGCTCCAGAAAGACTTGAAAGCAGCCAATTCAATTAAATAGTTCTGGAAGTAACTAAAGATCAGGATTCACAAGAGGGACCCCTGGAATCTGTTTAGAACAATGGGCCAAAATAAGACCTGATACTGCTACCAATAAGTTTTGTCATACAGGAAATGTCTTGAAGCTGTCTTTACAAACAAAGGCTTTTCCACAAAGTATTGAATACATTTCAGTAGGCACGTTCAATACTTTTTTCCTGTGTCATTCCACTTTAATACACAAAACTCTTATGTTTGGATTTTTTATATGTGTGTTAATATAATGTGTGGTGAACATTTCGAATAGACTCACTGGAAGTTTAGGCTAATTACTGGAGAAAAAAAAAAAAGCGTTCAATACTTATTTCCACCATATATTTATTTTACCTGAATATGTTAACTTCCACATTAAATGTCAAAATGAATGTCAGACAAAATGTAAAGTTTGACTGACTGGATTTCGTATACAAAACATAGTGAAAACCAGTGTTGGGAGTAATGCGTTACAAAGTAACGCGTTACTGTAATTCCACTACTTTTAGTGGTAATGAGCATGTAACGAAGTATTTTTGTAAATCAAGTAATGCAATTACAGTTACTGAAATTTCAAAGAGTTCGTTATTTGCGTTACTCTGTTGATCTTGAATGAACGACTGCAGACAAGATGACAGATGCACATTTGTTGCTTCTGATCTAACGTCTCCCGACATTAGCTGTGTTTCCAGCGATTGTGTACATGTTTAGATTGCAGATGCATTCTTTACATTTAATAGGAGCCTCCTCACATTCCTCCTTATTTCGTATTTATGCTAAAACACACACGGGTGCATTATGGCTACAATTTAAATGGGGATCTTAAAAGCCTTTTCCCTTTCGTTTCCATCTCCTAAGCTCCACTACAGTAAAAGCGCATTGTTGTTTATTTTATCTCTGCTCTTTTTCGCCTATTGCGCAAAAGCTTCGTTAGGCCTATATCAATTTCTCATTAACATAGCCACGCCACAACACCAATAGGCCTACATACAGTAGCCTATATATAGACTTGGCACAAGCAAGCACACGTTTAACTCGAGAGGAAATTGCAGATTTCACTTACCAGATAAAGAAACCTCCAAATAGCCTACCGTACATACTACAGCGACTTGAGTTATTTGCACAGTATGTTTACATCGGAATTGACGTCCGTGGTGTTATGGATTCATTTGTCTGCGACAGAACATGCAACTTCTCTCTGGAACACCTTATCAGCCGAAGAGTAACCTTCTGCATAGTGCGCGACAACCCCAAACCCTCGGATGCACGTTAGAACTTATTTCGGTAGGTCAGCACTTGTGAAGCGCAGGCTTTTCCCAAACTGGTGGTGCTTAAAATGCTATATAATACAACTGTGTTCAAAGCAGGATGAGGATAACCTAAGGTTGTATGTGTGTGTGAGCAGACAATAACTGCTTTGAAAATAAGCCATTTAACATTGTTTCACATTACATCCCATTGAACTCATTCCATGTAGCCTACAGAAGGATTGCAATAATAATGATAAGAATAACTTACTATATTGCAGAATTCAGTGTCAGTTCACCACCATGCATACCATGCAGTAGTAGAAGGCAAGCAGTAGGCAGTGTGCTGTACATATCTATCAAACCACCTAGATGGTGAGGGTGGCACAAAACAAGGGAAGCCTTCATGCATTGTAGAATGTTTTGTGGTCGGAAAAAGTTTGAGAACTCATGCACAAGGCTATTGATTTGAAGGCCCGTTGAAACTACAATAAATAGGTCTAAAAATTAGGTTTATTGTGTGACAGTAGGCCTACTGTTCATATTGACATTTTAAGCAGACTTAAAAGTAACTCAAAAGTTACTTTCTCTAGTAACTAATTACTTTTGATATACAGTAATTGGTAAGGTAATTCAATTACTTTTGAAACTAGTAACTGTAACTAATTACTAATTTTCAGTAACTTTCCCAACACTGGTGAAAACTGTGTAAGGTCACTCTCCCTCTCCCTTGCTAAAGAGCTAAATGGTTTAGTCCGCCTGCACATTCATAAGGTAGTCTATCTTTTGTTTATTTAGTTGAGCATCGCTAGTAGTGGACCGCTAATTGTTTTGCTGCTGGTGCAATGTCTTTCTCCAAGAAAGCCAAGTCAGGTTACTAAACACAAAGGCCAAAACAGGAAAAAGAGAGACATCAAAAGGAGGGGAAACAACTGCTAATAAACTTCTTTCCAAAGAAAGGTGAGCACAAACGTCAAAACACGAAATCCCATGGTGTTTGCTTAAATATCTCCGCAATCATTAGTGCTAAAACGAACTGAGACAACCGATTGGAATAGCGGAAAATACACTTTCATAGGTTAGGCTAATCTGATGCATTTCGTGATCCAGTCTCCATCACTTTCAGAAAGACTGCATGTCTTGATTCATGTCATGTCATTTTCTCTCCCTTTCCGTTAGTCTTTTTTTTTACTCAAGTAAAGGATGGGATTTTTGATGTAGCGAAGTACAATACTTCAC
Source organism: Alosa alosa (assembly GCF_017589495.1). NCBI lineage: Eukaryota > Metazoa > Chordata > Actinopteri > Clupeiformes > Clupeidae > Alosa > Alosa alosa. The sequence continues at coordinate 12,302,879 of NC_063202.1, forward strand.
TCAAAATGTAATCAAGTAAAATTTAAAATACAGATTTTATAAACTACTTAAAAAATACAAAATACACAGAAAAACTACTCAATACAGTAACGTGAGTAAATGTATTTCGTTACTTTCCACCTCTGCATGTATGTGCACATGGAGATGTAGAGGACTGAGGGGAGGTGTGTGAGCTTTCTCTATCACACACACACACACACATGTATGTGCACATGGAGATGTAAAGGACTGAGGGAGGTGTGTGATCTACAGGAGGCTCACATGCAGTCCGCTCAGAGCGACGGGGCGTCCCACAGTGATGATGTCATTAGAAATCAGAAAAGGAGGAGCCTGCAGGAAAGACTGGCTCATGAGATGGACACACACATCACAGGTGAGGAAGAGGATGATGAAGAGTACAATGATAAAGATGATGATGATGACCACAGCAAAGCTAAATGATGGAGTGTGTGTGTTGCTAGTTACTAGTGAACACCGATGCCCCCTTGTGGACAGTGTGCGCCAAATAATAATGTGTCAGGTCACAAACGCTTCATCCAAATGTGAGTTCCGTGTAAGTAGTGGGTACACCTGTAAACAAACTACGTTTGAGCCGGTTTATGCTAGGCAGAGTGACGTTTGTCCCAAAACTGAGTGCGGTATTATACCCTACATGCTAATCAAGGGAACTCCATTAGGTGTGAGGGTGATTCACACCCGAGTGCACTTGGTAATCAAGGGGGAGTGGGCAGGGATAGTTTCGGAAAGAGTGTATGTTGGAGTGAGTGTGTGTGTGTTATCATTATGATATTTCTGATGTGTGTTTGTGTGTATTTGTATTTCTGTGAAGTTTGAGGTTCAAAGGTAGGATAGGAAAATGAGAGGTGTGTGTGTGTGTGTGTGTGTGTGTGTGTTTAGAGGGGTGTGTGAGTGTGGAACAGATTCAGGAGCGCGTTGGCCGGATCCAACAGCTCAGAGAGGAGCTCAAACAAGAGGTGGGGCCAAACAAAGACACGCCCTCAACATCTGATCAATCAGCAGCTGGCATGAGATCAGTGAGTAAAGCCTGACCAATCACCATGCACCATGCAAAATGACTCTTGCATTCTAGAGTGACCATACACAGAGATATAACACAGATCAAATATGAATGTTCTCTCACACACACACACACATATACCAGATGCAGCATACTGAATATACTGTGTAGAAGAACCGTGTAGGGCAGAAGAACCGTGTAGGTGTTCGGTCTATAATAATAGAGTGAGATGAACATTTATACATTCAGTAAGTGAGCCAAACTTTTGAACAGCAGTGTACAATCTCACACACTCTCTTCCACACACACACACACTATCTCTCGCTCACACTCACACACACTCGTGTGGTCAGCTGGAGGACTCGTGGGAGGCAGAGTTTTCTAGAATGCTGCAGAGCCGTCACCAGGAGAAGGAGGGTCACAGAACCCTGATCCAGCAGGAGATGCAGAGCATGGAGACAGAGCTGACCCTGGAGAGGGTGAGAACACACACACACACACACACAAGCATGGAGACAGAGCTGACCCAGGAGAGGGTCAGAACACACACACACACACACACACACGGAGACAGAGCTGACCCAGGAGAGGGTGAGAACACACACACACACACACAGACAGAGCTGACCCAAGTAAGGGTGAGAACACACACACGCATGGAGACAGAGCTGACCCAGGAGAGGGTGAGAACACACACACACACACACAAGCATGGAGACAGAGCTGACCCAGGAGAGGGTCAGAACACACACACACACACACACACACACACACACAGAGACAGAGCTGACCCAGGAGAGGGTGAGAACACACACACACACACACACACACACACACACACACATGGAGACAGAGCTGACCCCTGAGAGGGTGAGAACACACACACACACACACACACAAGCATGGAGACAGAGCTGACCCAGGAGAGGGTCAGAACACACACACACACACACACACACACACACACACATCGGAGACAGAGCTGACCCCTGAGAGGGTGAGAACACACACACACACACACACACACACACTTGCAATGAGTAATGAACATTTATAAGTGAGACACACGCACACATGCACACACGCACATACTCAAACACGTATGCACAAGCTACATGCATATACAAACGATTCTACACCAGTGTCCACATAACTGTGTGTGTGTGTGTCTGTATGTGTTGTGTGTATGTGTTGTGTGTGTGTGTGTGTATGTGTGTGGCGTGTATGTGTTGTGTGTGTGTGTGTGCGGCGTGTATGTGTTGTGTGTGTGTGTGCGCGTGTGTGTGTTGCAGGCGCATGGTGTGTGTGCCGATGAGCTCAGTGTGTTGCAGCGTGAGCGTCAGCTGCTGTTGCTGCAGGTGGAACTCCTGAGCAGGGAAGCCCACACTGCAGAGAGCCAGCTACACACACTTCACACACACCACCTACAGGATGTACACACACTCAGAGAGGAGAGCTTACAGGTGAGCACACACACACACACACCACCTACAGGATGTACACACACTCAAGACCAGATGTACGTACATTTGCGAACGTATCGTTATCAGCGCCATGGACACACCGCAGATTGCAAACGCTGTCAAACCCAAGTTTTCGTCGTATTTATCAAACTTTCAATCCATAGTGTAAACTGCTTTTTTCTCTGCCTTACTCCTCCCATTATCACAATTTATGAACGTCCACAACTGAACAGCAGAGCCTACATACCAGAGAATGTCTAATAAGGGGAGAACTGCCACTCTCGGTTAACTTCTGCACCGTTCTGAAAAGCTGTATTATAGGCTACTTTCAAAATAGTTTTTTTCCCCATCTCCCAGCCACTTTGGCAGGTAGGCCTAAAACAGTTAATTTCTACCTCTGCACACATACACACTCCACACATCACCTACAGGACCTACACACACTTAGAGGATAGCTTACAGGTGAAAGAACGGCACACACACACACTCTCCACACACCACCTGCAGGACCTTCATACAACCAGAGGAGGTGACCACCATACACACACACACACACACACACACACACACACACACACAATACCAGAGAGGGAAGACTGCAGGTGTAAATACAATAATATTACACACACACTGGACGGGGACACACACAGGACACACACACTACACATAATATTACACACACAGGACACACACACTACACATAATCATCTGTGTTCCTGTGCAGGTGTTCCAGGTGTTCCGGCAGGTTCTAGAGGAGCAGCGCCGCCTCTCTGAGGAACAGTTCCGCACTCTGCTGCTGGAGGCCATTCAGGACGCCGTGCTGCTGTCTGCACAGAACCAACAGCTGCAGGCCGAGAACCGGCAACTGCAAAGAGGTCAGCTCACACACACACGTCTGGATATCTTGCTCAACTACATTACGACACACTATTCTCAACTGCATCTTGTGTGCGTGTGTGTTTCAGCCGTAGCAGAGCTGAAAGGTGCTCAGTCAAAGCAGTCCAGCCCCACATCCATCCTGTTGCAGAGTCCAGCCCAGGAACACAGCTTCACCTGACACACACACACACACACACACACTCTCCACACACCCACCTGCAGGACCTTCATACAACCAGAGGAGGTGACCACCATACACACACACACACACACACACACACACACACACACACAATACCAGAGAGGGAAGACTGCAGGTGTAAATACAATAATATTACACACACACACTGGACGGGACACACACAGGACACACACACTACACATAATATTACACACAGGACACACACACACTACACATAATCATCTGTGTTCCTGTGCAGGTGTTCCAGGTGTTCCGCAGGTTCTAGAGGAGCAAGCCCCGCCTCTGAGGAACAGTTCCGCACTCTACTGCTGGAGGCCATTCAGGACGCCGTGCTGCTGTCTGCACAGAACCAACAGCTGCAGGCCGAGAACCGGCAACTGCAAAGAGGTCAGCTCACACACACACGTCTGGATATCTTGCTCAACTACATTACGACACACTATTCTCAACTGCATCTTGTGTGCGTGTGTGTTTCAGCCGTAGCAGAGCTGAAAGGTGCTCAGTCAAAGCAGTCCAGCCCCACATCCATCCTGTTGCAGAGTCCAGCCCAGGAACACAGCTTCACCTGACACACACACACACACACACACTACACACACGCACACACAGCTGAACCTGATGCATTCACACACACATAACCATAGTGTACCATGACACAGACAGACGTAAACACATGCATTCTAATGATCTCAATTGGACGTATACATTCTAATGCCCTTATTTGGATATTTTATAGCCTGGTCCTTACCAGACTCTCGTACATTTCATAATGCTCTTATTTGGATATTTTATAGCCTGGTCCTACCAGACTCTCGTACATTTCATAATGTACAGAGTCTGGCCACGTATGTCATGCTCAAACTAGCGCACAACCTCAACGTCATCGTTCTCAGCCACCCCCTCTGTTCGCTGTTTAGACAGGTAAAATTTGGCCTGAGAAAACCTGTGACGATCCCAGAAGTGATGTTCAGTGAATAGTTAGAAGGACCGCGTTTAAGTTTCATCTGCAAAGCCGCTATAGGCGGACACACAAACACACACTAGAGTTCTCTCCATTCAGATAGCAATCCAGTCTTTATTAGCACTCTGGTGTGTCATACTGTACATGGCATGGTCTCGTCCGGTCGGACCACTTCACACACTCCAACTCTGTGGTCACCTTAAAATCTCCCTTCCTGTTTTGGCTGAAACAGAAAGTTCACCAACACACACCTTGAAATGATTGTGTAAAAGGATTGAGATGAGATGCATCAGCTCCCTCTGTGTGTGATGTACTGGCCGGATCACTGACTACAGGGTTGGGGAGGAGGGGAGGGGAAATCCGAAATATCTCTCTCTCTCTCACACACACTCTACTTAAAGGGGCTCTGGGTTTTAAGACATCCGCACTGGTGGGGTGGGTTTTAACTGGACACTGGGCGGGGGGGTTCTCTTGTGCGATGGGGTGGAAATCCCCATGAATGAAACCAAATCCTACACAGCAGCAACAGAATGGATGAAAAGCAAATGGGTTTTAACCGTGTCACTACCCAAATCAGTGGACAAAAAAACAAACTGAGGTACACACATCGTGTAGCTGCATTTCACCTGTAATTCAGGTATGCTGCCTGCGACTTAGGGCACCTGGCTGTTACCTGTAGAACAGGTCACTACCTTACTTGTAGTACAGGTCACTAGTCCCTTGGCCATTACCTGTAGTACAGGTAGGCAGCGAGAGCGACGAGTCCTGTCGGCAGCAGGAAGAGGGGTGTGAGCTGCAGTCCCAGCAGTGCCCAGGAGAAGGCGCTGTTGACCAGCATGGCCGCAGAGATGACGAAAAGCCGCAGGATTCCGCTGCCGTGCTTCATCACCACTGACATCATCAGCCCCGCCGCCGCCTGCCCAATCACAATCAGCCATACCAGCGCAGAAAAGCCCTCCAGGAAGCCCCGGCCCTCACCGACTCCGCCCATGTGGGAGGCGACGTTGATGGCCACGCCCCAGCCGTACAGGAAGATGTTCTGCAGGCTGAGCGGCAGCCGCTGGCCCTTGAGAGCACGCTCGGTCACCACTGCGGCCAGCCCCGAGGCCGTGCAGTAGAGCAGCAGCAGCAGCAGGCCCGGCCCAGTCACGTGCAGTCTGGGGCCCCGGTGGCCCTCTGGCCCAGTCTGGGCCTCCCTGTCCAGGCTGCTGTAGCTGTGCGCTCCCCCGGCCAGCGTGAGCAGCACCAGGGCCAGCCACTGGACAGGCCGCAGCCGCCTGCCCAGGCACGACGAGTAGAGCGTCGCCGTGGTGACGATCTTGAGGTTGCTTAGCAGCTGGAAGGTGCTAGGGTCCATGTGAGCCTGCATGTACACCACCAGGTTGTTGTTGAGGGCGTAGAGCAGCGCAGGAGCTGCGTAGGGCAGTGCTAGGACCCAGCGGACCGGCGCGCCACACAGGGCCGACCCGCCCTTGGTGGCCAGCAGCGTCGCCGTGGAAACCAGCAGCTTTGTGAGCTCGATGAGGACAACGCAGGAGGAGGGGCTGTAGGGGACGCGGCCGTCTGATTGGGTGAGCGCAATGAGGGGGGCGTGGGAACCGTAAATCAGAACCAGCATGCAGAGCAGAAGAGGCCAGCGTGAGGAGAGACAGCAGACGTTTCCCCGACGCCAGAGGTCACCACGGACAGGCTCGGGGGGCTCCGCACTCAGATTATCAATCACAATCATTGATTACAGGGGACTTCTCACAGGCATAAACCTAATTATAAATAAACTAAATAAAAACAACATCACAAACAAACAGCATCAAAACCAAACTCCAAACTAGACGGAAACTTTTTTGGAGGCTCATCGGGGTGGACCACCACAGAGTTAGTTACCAGTTCATTCATCCGTAGAGGTCAGAGGTCAGGGGGTATTTACTATGACAACAACCTCAAAACAGCTTCCCCTAGGGGTCACCTCTCAACACCGCCGAGTGGCAGTCCATAGTGCAATAGCAACATTAACAGTTAAAGCAGCAGAGCCGGCCTCCATCCTCACTCACACACACTCACAGTCACACTCACAGTCACACTCACAGTCACACTCACGGCTCTAGTCGTCTCAGGGAACATGCATGATTAACATCCTAATTTAGATTGAGCACAGGAATAATGTAAACTCTGCCAGTCCAGTGCGGTCCAGGTTGGATCTGAGGGCAAGGCACCTGGTATGCTGGACGAGTCTGTGTGTCCAGCATTGAGGCAGTCTATCTGACTGCCCTTCCCTCTCTCGCCAGCAGAGGGCAGCAGTGTGGTGCCACAGCTCAGTTGCTGGGGCCTTTCTTCAGGGAGTTGGCGTAGTCCCGCAGGGTCTGCTCGATGTCAGGGATGGGGTAGTTCTGCGCCACAAACGCACCTGTGCAGATGCCCAGACACACACCCAAAATGGCTGTCGAGCGTAACTTTGCCACCAGATAGCCAGCTACGGCACCCTTCAGGAAAGGGGAAGCCAAGACAGAGCCACCCTGCAAAATCACACACACACACACTAGTTAGTCTACACTGTGTTTCTAAAAAATAAACCTCAAATTACATCTCAACTTGGATGAATAATATATGTACAGGTCTTTCTCTGGCAAATTAGCCACATTTACATAGACAGTTTTTTTGTCATTCCGATTAAACTATTCAGAATGAACATTTTGCACCATCTGTTTACATGGGGTACGTTCCACTCCAATCAGGTGCTCAAGCCCTCTAGAATCTTACATGGGGTGCGCTCCACTCCAATCAGGTGCTCTCAAGCGCTCTAGAATCTTACATGGCTCTGCGTTCCACTCCAATCAGGTGCTCAAGCGCTCTAGAATCTTACATGGGTTACATTCCACTCCAATCAGGTGCTCTCAAGCGCTCTAGAATCTTACATGGTTACATTCCACTCCAATCAGGTGCTCTCAAGTGCTCTAGAATCTTTGATCAGAATAGCCGTTGCTGTTTTACTTTGCTTCTGCTGGAGAAGCTACAAATTCTAATTGGATTGGCAGTCTTATTCCGATCAAGGTGTTTATATAATATTTTATTCCAATTAAGCCATTATTCCAATTCTAATCAGATTAAGGTGTCTATGTAAACACATCTAGTGTAGAGTGGCAGAGCGTAGAATGTGTGTGTGTTTGTGTGCGATACTGACTTGGGGTACTCCTGCTTGCCCCTTATGTGTGTGTAGAGTGTGTGGGTGTGTGTGTGCGATACTGACTTGGGGTACTCCTGCTTGCCCCTTATGTGTGTGTAGAGTGTGTGGGTGTGTGTGTGTGACACTGACTTGAGTATTCCTGCTTACACCTTTGTGTGTGTGTGTGTGTGTGTGTGTGTGTGTGTGTGTGTGACACTGACTTGGGGTATTCCTGCTTGCACCTCGTTCTCCACACGTCTCTGGATATTCTCCAACTGATCCTTCAGCTCCGCCAGGTCCTTAAGCTGTGTCACGGTGTCCTTATACACACACACACACACACCACTTAAGCACAACCTTTTGTTTGCTGCCTCCAGATCATTGTGTTGGAGTTTTAGAATGATCCGTAATTGTTTGTTATGCCTGACACAGTGGCACAGCTTGACTGACTTAGTCTGACTAGGACATCATCACACATCACAAAGCTGAGTTTACTGTGTTCAACTGCAGTGTTAATTAATTGAATTAGTTGCATTCATCTAGCTAAGGCTGAGAAATCCGCCCCTGTCTGCCCCTGCACGGGACCTCACAAAACGCATTCGGGGTACCCATGTCACACTGCATGAGCAGCAGGCTTCCTTCAAGTCACGAAACCAACCGACGGACGCTTAACGGTGTCACGTAAAGCATGACTGCAGGGGGAACTAAGGGATAACCCTGAATACAAGATCTGCACTTATCTATACCTAGCAAGAGAACGGGCAAATTTAACGTTCCCTGATTATCTACCTACTTAAACTGACGTTAATTCCTAACCTAATGTTATCCGGTGTCGCGATGACGCTACTACTAGCTAGCAGTCGTGACGAAACCAAGTTATACGTTAGCATTTCCCAGCTCGTATGACGAGTGGTCAAAACATTAAAAAAAGACGAGAGTTGATCTAAGCAACGGTTGCATGACCTGTCTGAGCTGTGTCATAGCGCAGATCGCATGCATTAAAAATAATAAATGGTGTGCAGCACTCACTCACCTTGTCATCCGCCATGTTTGCTAACAAATATGGCTTTCGATACTCGATTCATCTTGCCTGAATGACATTTCTTGCCACTACGCTGGATTTCTTTGGTCTGCGTTTTGGCAACTTGTAGTGGGCGGTTGTGTTCACTTGTCATCAGAGCCTGTCTAAATTCTCTGTTATCGTTATCATTATCATACACATGCTTAATCTGTCTGCCAAAACAATCCCTCGGAGAAGTTTCCTTGTTATTCAGTGCGCTAATTAGCAATGAGGGGGTATCCCTAATTTAGTTACAAAGTTGCCAGTCCTGCGACAATAGATCTGATAGCGGAGTTGTATCAGAGCGATTCAGTGATGTATGAAATCAGTCACTGGCACTTGCGATTAATGTGTAGAACAGTAGGCTAAACTTGGAAACAAGTTAGATAGTAACTTTATGACATGTTCACTACTCTACACAGCGGGAAAATGCTACCAATTCCTGCTACAAACAACAGCAGAAACGCTTTCACGTGTTTAAAACGTGTCATACGATTGGCTGATGCTGATTCATTCTGTCACATGATTGGTTGTCAACCTTAGCAACAGAGCGCCATTTTAACGAAATCCTGGGGAAGTACGAAGACGAAAAGAGAGTCTTTCTGAATTATTATAAGAGCTTCTAACATAGTCAAATTCGACGAATAGACCAAACATATCATGCTTTGATTATTTCAAGTATATCTGATCTGACGTTTAGCTGGACTGGGGAGTATTACAATTGCAAACCAGGTAAGGTTGCAACAAGGCAGTCGCTCATTGGATAATTCGTCGAGGCTGAAGTCAGTATGGAGACACACAAGTACTCAGGATTTTCTTACGGGAGGGAGATATCAGACAGCTTCAGAAAACATCAGTATGAGTGTGCGGTGTAGAAAGCTATTGTATAATGTCCTTAAAATAGTGATACATTTTCTTAATTTAAGGTTTATATGATTATGTTACACAAGCTAATATTCTAGCCATCTTAGTCACAGGCCTCAAGTTGTCCTTGTCAGGCGCTTAGCTACTTTTGCCGTTTGTGGAATGACTCAGACATGGCTCTTTGCTTTGCTTATGCGCGGAGGGCAGACCTGAGTCAGATTCTATGTAGTCGGAGGCGCAGTCCCAACGCTGCTCTGTTAGACTCCATAGTTATGCCAAATCAGGCTAGAAACAAGTCATAGCGCGTTGTGGGTTGTAATTAACGTGTTACTGACACAGTCTGGTATTTGTGCTACATATATAGCAGGCCACGGCCTCAAGAATGACAACCAGGCATCATTTGCATCAACATTGCATGTCTAAATGAGTCGCCCCTTGAAGTCCCCCCAGCTTTGGTCAGATCATGGTGCTGGATCCAAAAGCTAGCCTCTATAGTGAATTACAGATGAGACAGGGACGTTGATGCAGTCCTGCCCCCAAGGAGCCATATTTGTCATGTTTGGCTATACAAGGGCCATCAAACACTATATATGGCTATTTTACTAATCACCCTAGATTACCACATGCTGTGTGCCACTGAGACCTTAATATGATTGATTTTATATTATGTGTGTCTGTGCGTGCGTGTGTGTGTGTGTGCGGCCAAATGACTTGCAAAATACTGCTCCATCTCAGCCAGTGTCAAATATGTTCAGTTTATCAAATATGGTGTCAAAGATATTTTGTTTATCAAATATGGTGTCAAATATGTTTTGTTTATCCTTAAGTGTTGTAAATGGACAAACCTGCAAAAATGTGTGAGCCGTGTAGACCTGTCACCTCTACCCAAAGTTTGGATCTTGTTTTCCTTGCCTGCCTTTTGGATTCAAAAGCAAGCCTTTTAATGTGTGTGTGGGTGTGGTATGTGTGTGTGTGTGGTGGAGGGTGGTGGAGATGGAGGCTGTGTTTGAGGACGCGGAGGTAAGGCTGGAGGAGGAGGTGGAGAGCTGCTACTCCTCGCTGGAGGTTCCTTCACCCAAGAGGAGGAGAAAGCCCAAAGGCCACGCAGAACGTCTCGACAAAACAAAGAAACCCAGGTACACACACGTGCATGCTCGCACACACACACACATGCACACACACACAAAACATATTGATTGATTGATTGATTGATTGATTGATTCTGATATGACATTGATTCTGCAGTAATCCAGAGCATTGATTCTGACGGCGATTGTCAACTTGGTATACTGTTAACCTGTTTTTTACATTCTGTTTTATCATCTGTCTGTAATTGTTTTGTACAAATGCATGCAAAGATCATTTTTTTCAACCATCAACACTGATTTGAGTATCCAACTTAATCAGTGATCTAAACCATATGTTTTAAATATAGTCTGTACACATTATTTTTACTGTGTGTGTGTATGTGTCATAATCAATGTTATCGCTCGACAAGCGGATATGATTAGCCCTTTTTTCTGGCATAGGCTTCTGACGTATCGGCCGAATTGTCTGGAATGTCTGTCATAAATGGAATTATAGGCCAAATTGTCTAGAATGTCTGGCATTGTGCTATAAAGCTCCACTGTTCTGGACCTTTCTGGACAGTTCTCGACGCATTGGTGCCTTTTTAGTGCTAAAATGGTGCCATGATGTTGAAAACTGGTGAAAATAAAGGTTGACATACCAGCTGTGCTACTTTGACGTGCACCAGGGTCTGCAACAAGAGCACCCTGAGCTGTATTTAGTGACTGTGTGTGTGTGTGTGTGTGTGTGTGTGTGTGTGTGTGTGTCAGGTCAGCGTATCTGCTGTACTACTTTGACGTGCACCAGCGTCTCCAGCAGGAGCACCCGGACTTGCCGCAGTCGGAGATTAACAAGCGCATCAGCGAGAGCTGGAGGAGGCTCAGCGTGGCCGATAAGGCCTTCTACCTGGACCGGGCCTTGATGGAGCGGGACGGACTCACGCAGGTCAGCAGAACCCAGCCGAGTGCTGTCAGAACTGGTTTCACTAGAGCAGAACTAACTACTATCATAGATCATATCATAACACATCTGATCTGATTGGGGCAGCCGTGGCCTACTGGTTAGCGCTTCGGACTTGTAACCGGAGCGTTGCCAGTTCGAACCCCGACCAGTAGGCCATGGATGACGTGCCCTTGAGCAAGGCACCTAACCTCTCACTGCTCCCCGAGCGCCGCTGTTGTTGCAGGCAGCTCACTGCATCAGGATTAGTGTGTGCTTCACCTCACTGTGTGCAGTGTGTTTCACTAATTCACAAATTGGGATAAATGCAGAGACCAAATTTCCCTCACGGGATCAAAAGAGTATATATACTTATACTTATACTTATAGCACATCTGGTCTGATTATAGCTTAACTAACACAAGGCAAAGGAATGCTCCACAGGTAGCGATGCTCACTGGCATTCTAAATAAGTCTTACATCTTAAATAGAGAGAGGAGCTGCACTCTCTGTTCCTTTTTTTTCACTCTTTATTTACAACGCCTCATCGGGTTCCTTCCCCGACCTACGACCTCTCCTCTTTGACCCCACAGAGAGCCGTCTCAGCTGTTGCGTCCCAGGATGTTCCGGGGTTCCGGAGGATTCTCCCGCGGGCGAGCTTTGTGCTGCTGCCGAAAGGCGGTGTGCTGGACGAGCAGGTGGCCGGGGCAGTGGAGGTGTGTGTGGACGCCGGCGGCGAGTCTCCGCTATTCTCTCCGATGGCGCTGGGCAGCGAGGTGGAGCTGGCCGAGCAGAGCGTCGCCATGGAGATGCCTAGGGATGACACAGCTGCGGCCGCCTCTGTCGCTGTGGCAACGCTGCCTCAGCCACACACTCTCACACACACGCCGGCCAGCTGCCCCATCAAAGAGCAGGAGGCTACACACACGACTGCAGTTGGCATGGCGATGGAGGAGGGGCTGTTGAAGACAGACTCCACCCACCTGGTGGCCATCATACCCAATCAGGTGAGCAGCTGGATTTGATTGGCAGTTTGAAATGTGACTGAGGAGCTGTAAGGGCCATGTGTGGAGTTGCGACCCCTGACCCCTGACCCTTGACCTTTGACCCCAACTGTTGCAGAACGTTCTGGAGAGCAAGGTCATGACCCCCGCCAGCTCCGTGCTCATGCTGCCCCTCATGTCCAGCGTGGACTCCGCCCCCAAGCCTCCCGTCAAACTGGTGTGTGCTGCTATTCCTCTCAGTGTGTGTGTGTGTGTGTGGCGTGTGTGTGTGTGTGCGTGCGTGCGCATGTGTGTGTGTGTGTGTGTGTGTGTGTGTGTGTGTGTGTGTGTGTTTATGAGTATGTCTTTCCTGCTCTAATGTTCTTGTCTTCTTCTGTTAATATTGTAACTCTTTGTGGTGTGTGTGTGTGTGTGTGTGTGTTTAGTCCATCAAGTACACCCGGAGAGGGAGGGGCAGTTGCCACACGCCCGGCTGCCCTTTCACCTACGTCACACGGCACAAACCCCCCCTCTGCCCGCTGTGTGGGCTTCACCTGGGGGGCAAGTGGATCGCTGTGGTGAGTGAACACACTCAAGCACACACATTCTCTCACTTACTTACTCACAGACACAGACACGCACCCACACACACACCTCCCCACACACACACACACACACACCCCTAGATGCCCTTTGCCCAATTGGCTGATTGCCTGTCCATGTCACAGGGGAAGAGAGACTATGATAAAGCAGGTGCGCTGCCTGGCAACGACAAGCCATCACCACGGACACCACAGAAGGACCCTCCCCCTCCCTCCGCACCACACCCAGAAGAGGCAGAGCCTCCCGCCCATCTGAACTCTACAGCGAAAGCTAACGCTAAGGAGCACCAGACGATCGTCCGGTTGCCGCGAGAACGGCGGGCACCCACCCAACCACCAGAGGTCGCTGGCACGGAGAGTGTGGAGCAGAACGCCACGAGTGCCAGCACTGCCCACGCGGGCACCAGGACTGGCACGGACACGAGGCCTGACACAGCTGCTGATGGTGCTGAGGGGGGTGGCAGGAAAACCTCCAGGTGAGTCACTGCTGACGTTTTGTGTTTTGATCTGACAGTACTCGCTCTGACAGTACTCGAGAAACGGAGATCTTTGTGAAAAATGTTCTCACAAGTTCTCCTTCAAAGGCTTTACCCCGAGGCTGTGGGATGGGCCTATTCATACATATGTTATAACATGTATTTGTGTCGTGTGTGTGTGTGTGTGTGTGTGTATAATGTGTGTGTGTGTGTGTGTGTGTGTGTGTGTGGTCATGTTTTTTCAGTGGTCGTGCTCGAGGTAGAGCCAGAAGTGCAGGTGCTGGACAGAAGCGTCCCGTGAGAGCAATACTGCCAGCTCCCACCAAAGCAGGTACACACACACACACACACACACACACACTCACACACTGTTACGGCCAGCTCATTCCCAGACCGAAATTTGGTTCAAACCAAATATATTAATTTATTAAAGTAAAGCACAAGGTTACCAATAGCAAAATGTCTAGGGGAAAATGAATGGGAGTGGTGGCGTGTGTGTATGGATTGATGAAAAGAGGGTCAGTATGTGAGAAGCTAGATGAAGTAGGCCTAAAGACAAAAAAAGAGAAAGAGAGGTAGAGTTAGAAATAGAGGGGAGAGAGCAAAGTGCAAGTGTGAGAGAATCAAAGTGAGTGCATGCAAGAAGGAAGAAAAAGTGCCTAATGAGAGAGATAGGAAACCCCTTATATGGTCCCCTGGGGATCAATAAAGTATCTATCTATCCATCTATCACCCTAACCATAGGTGTAATCAATGAGGGCATTAGCCCAACCAGGTCCAGCCCTGCCCGTGCAGGACAGGAGAAGGCCTGAAGGGGCACAGGGTCGTAACAACACACACACACACACACACACACACACACACAGGGGCAGAGTGGCAATCGGGACTTTTCCCGGTGGGCCGGCCCATAGACTCTTCGACGCGGCCGTGAGACGTAGCCTACGCAACCAGCCTTTAGAATTCATCGAAATAATTGACTCTCATAATTCTCCGCGAAAATCTCCAATAATACACTAAAGAGATATTTATACCACTCGCTCACTGTCTATATCTCAGTCATGGTTAGGTTACCCTGCACACTCATCTCTCCCATCAATCTACTGATCTTTGTGTAGCCAATCTTAATTTAATTTAATTTAATTTAATTTAATTTCCACTAGAGCAGAGCTCTTTGTTACAGAACTTCCATGGTCACAAATAATTAATAAATAATTACATTTTTTATTTTTAGTTTGTTTTAAATTAACGTAGGCTAGAATGTAGCAAAGCCTCCTGGGAATAGGGAATGTGTTTCTGGTTTATCCAATGAACCGATTGCTGATCAAGTCTATTTTATAGAAATGTAGGGGGATAAATGAGTGGCCCCTCGTCTAATGTCATGACCCTATAAGCGAGAAAGTTCGAGGAAAACTACAGGATTTATGACAGTCGATGGATTTGTGTGGTTGCTTGTTGTTTTACACATGGAAGGCAAGAAGAGAAGGGTTAGCGGAGCTAAAGCATTGAAGTTATTGCTAGGCAGGAACTAGCACAAGCTAGTCAAATGTTGGTATATAGCCTAATGACTAATTAGTGGGCCATTTAGTGGTCAGGTTTCATATTTAAGTTAAGTCCTTCCCAAATGTGTAGACTTGGCTGCCGTTAGAACAGACTTAGGAGTTCCACAAAAAGTAACATAACATAATCTGGGTCCTCATCCAGATACATTTTTTTTTTTATTTAGTATTTTAAATTGACATAAATTTTGTTTGGGTTATTGATATAAGGGGGGAGGGGGGTCAGAATTTTCCCGGTGGATTTTAGTGCCCCACTCCACCCCTGCACACATACACACACACACACACACACACACGTTGTACACAAAGACGCATGCACGCACGCACACATGTACACACCCACACACGCACACGTTGGACACAAATATGCATGCACACACACACACACACACACACACACACACACACACACACACACACACACACAGTACTGTGGGACGATGGTGCCAGTGTTCTGTTTAAAAGCATCAGATTTACAGATTTACAGGTTTACTTTATGATAAGCTGGTAAAACATATTGTGTGTGTGTGTATGTCTGTGTCTGTGTGTGCGCGAGACCAGTTCCTTCCCCAGCTACTGTAGTGCAGTTTATCACTGTCCCTCCTTCCAACAAGCCCAAGATTGAAGTTAAGAACAGCAGCACCATTAAAACAGGTAGACCCCACACACACACACACACACACACACACACACACACACACACATTGCTGTCACAGTAGAAAGTTGTGTATGACATTACCATTATACACTTGTATAAGTGTATGTATATCCATGTGTGTGTGTGTGTGGTTAAGTGCATATATGTGTGTGTTTTCTGCAGTAAAAGTCCCCTGTGAAATCTCTGGTCTAAAACCCAGTACACTGAAACAGCTTGGGCACGCTCTACCTCCCCTAACCCCAGAGCAGGTAAACACACACACACACACACACACTCACACACACACACTCACACACACACACTCACATACACACACACTCTACCTCCCCCAACCCCAGAGCAGGTAAACACACACACTCACACACACACACTCACACACACACACACACACACACTCACATACACACACACTCTACCTCCCCCAACCCCAGAGCAGATAAACACACACACACACACACACACACACACTCTACCTCCCCCAATCCCAGAGAAGGTAAACACACACACACACACACTCACACACACTTACACATACACACACACACACACACTCTACCTCCCCCAACCCCAGAGCAGGTAAACACACACACACTTACACGTTCCCACACACACACACACACACACACTTACACATACCACATACACACACTCTACCTTCCCCAACCCCAGAGCAGGTAAACACACACACACACTCACTCACATACACTTACACATACCACACACACACACTCTACCTCCCCCAACCCCAGAGCAGGTAAACACACACACTCACACACACTTACACATACCACACACACACACACTCTACCTCCCCCAACCCCAGAGCAGGTAAACACACACACACACTCTCACACACACACACTTACACATACCACACACACACACTCTACCTCCCCCAACCCCAGAGCAGGTAAACACACACACACACACTCACACACACTTACACATACCACACACACACACTCTACCTCCCCCAACCCCAGAGCAGGTAAACACACACACACACTCACACACACTTACACATACCAAACACACACACTAGGGCTGCACAAATTGGTGAGAATATAGAATTGCGATTTTTCGGACAGATATTGCGATTTGCGATATGATTTTGGAATGTCAATGAATTGATTCAGTTCAATATTCCAAATGTCCCCTTAATTTGTGCAAACCCTGATTGGTGAGCACGCCCAGTGCACAATAAGCACAGGACCCCAGACCGACTGTGAAGCTCACCAATCAGAATGTCTGTGCCCCTTACACGCTACACACACCCACCAATCAGAATGTCTGTGCCCCTCACACGCTACACACACCCACCAATCAGAAGGGGCGGAGTCAAGAAGGGCATGCATATGAGAGTCATTAATGCAACTAAATTAGCTGTGCACGATTATTTGTAGCTTTTGCAGTTAGGTAATTGCGTTGGTTCATATTGCAATTATGATTGCGATTATGATTGTGATTTTTGTGTAGCCCTAACACACACACACACACACACACACACACACACACACACACACACACACACACATACATGAACAAACTCTTGTGCATGTGTTCTCAGACCTCTGTGTTATTAGTAATTGTGTGTGTGTGTGTGTGTGTTCTTAGAAGCCTGCGTCCCGTATGACCAGTGGTCAGTTTATCATCACAGAAAACAGCCTGAAGATGCTGTCCATGGTTCCCTTCAAGCAAAACACTGGTGCCAACCTGGTGAGGATGTGTGTGTGTGTGTGTGTGTGTGATTGTTTGACTGGTTTCCTACATTTGTATTTGCAATTCAAGTTTGTGTAATCCTGTGGGCTCTAATAACAAAGCTTTGTGTAAATAACGTGGACAGTAAATAGTCATCGAGCAAAGTGTCATACATGAACTACAGCATCGTGTGTGTGTGTTAGGACTTGGGTCTGTCGACGGCACGTGGCCGTGGTCGCTGTAAGAACCCTGGATGTGACTATGTGTACAAGAACCGTCATAAGCCCGCCCACTGCCCCGCCTGTGGCTGGGAACTCAGCAAGAACCCCGCACGCAAGAGCAAAGCTACGGTGAGATGCTAACTACTGCTGCCACTAACGACTCATTTTCTAACGACTAATCTTTCGGCTAATTTTTTGATTAGTCGACTAATCTAAATGACTAATTTTTAAAACAAAATCAAGTGTTTGTTATTTCGTGTCCATTTTATTTTGAACTCAACTGAAGGGCCAAAACGTGAAATGTCACCTGTGCCATGAACAGTTTCACCTTCACCTTCACATGGCTATCAGCCTACTTTTGTTAGACGCTCATGAAGTAAACTGTTCAAAAACATTACGTATTAACAATCTAAGCATGAGTAACTGTTCAAAAACATTATGTATTACAATCTAAATAAGTATGATTATGCCTCCCCCCGCAACAAAACATTCAAAGCGTTGATAATATTTATCCGTTTCCCGGTTTCATTCATGCATTGGTCACCTAAAACGTAGCCTACATAGTACAACATCCACATGCAATATCTTCACAACAACAAAAACGCCTAATAACGACCTATTCATTTGGACAACTTTATACAGCCCTATAAAGGCTAAAGTTACCTCTAGTTCTGTTCTAGTTTACCATTTTGTATGGCTTTAAACAGCGTGTGCGCTTCAACATCAGTAAGCATTATTCAGTATAATCCGGCTATAACGTTTTGACAAGCACACCAATTTTGCCTACCTTGTTCTTGCCCATCTGAAATAACTCCTCCAGCTTTGCTGCCTCCATCCCTTTGTTTACAAAAATGTTTTATATCCATGATGGCCTTGAAGTCTTGAGTTAGTAAATTAGCTTAACATTGTGTGCTGATAACCAGCAACCATAGATAGTAAAAGAAAGCAACAAGTAGCCTAGCCTTCAACATCTGTAATTGCTGCGATCGTGCATTGTTATTGTCTCTCCTGCTCAAACAAAAGGTGTGTACGTTAAGTTGATTTGGATAACGTGTTTACAAACTTTACTTTACAGAAAAGTGTAAATAGCCTAATGTCATGGAGTTAATAGGATACTGTGCAGAGTTGGGAAGTTATGTATAAGTATAGTATATATACTCTTTTGATCCCGTGAGGGAAATTTGGTCTCTGCATTTATCCCAATCCGTAAATTAGTGAAACACACTCAGCACACAGTGAACACACAGTGAGTTGAAGCACACACTAATCCCGGCGCAGTGAGCTGCCTGCAACAACAGCGGCGCTCGGGGATCAGTGAGGGATTAGGTGCCTTGCTCAAGGGCACTTCAGCCGTGCCTACTGGTCGGGGTCCGAACCGGCAACCCTCCGGTTACAAGTCCGAAGTGCTAACCAGTAGGCCACGGCTGCCCCAAAAAGTAGGGCCAACATGGTGTGAATACACACACGGGAAATTATCTCTCGTTGTTGAGTTGCCTGATGGTACACATAGTGTGTACGGCCGTACACCTGCAGGCGCAGTGACGCATGCATGGCGGGGTTTAAAACATTAAAAGTCTGAGTAGCCTGTTTACCATTCAAAGACAGTCATTGTACTTCTCAAGAGGTAATAAACAGTACAGAATAGCTTGCCATTTCATTGATAATCATTTTCGGGAGACCAAAAATAAATTGCTGGTCAATAGTAAAACGACACGCTGTCGACTAATTTTTATGGCCGATTACGTCGACTAATCCCGGCAGCACTAATGCTAACATTAATGTCAGCGCTAACACACGCAAGAGCTATGGTGAGATGCTAACATTAATGTCAGCGCTAACACACGCAAGAGCTATGGTAAGAGGCTAACATTGGCAGCATTAGTGTGTGGTCGTGTCTCAAACCGCACACTTCCGTTAGTCCACTGCTAGTGTGCACTGAGCCCTTACTTCCATAGTGCCCACTTTTCGATGGTTAGTACCGTCCCAATATCTGCACTATACTGTATACATAAACTAAGTATTGGAAGTGTGCAAGTAGGTGGTTTGAGAGACAGCCATTAATGTCAGAGATAAGACGCACAAGAGCAAAGCTATGGTAAGAAGCAAATGCTCTGTTCTGACTTGCGCAAGAGCAAAGCTACGGTGAGAACGCTAATATCAAGCTTGTCAGTTTTAACTCGCGCCGTGCGCCCTTGCGCATTACGGTGACTCGCTAAGGCTAACACTCGTAAAAGGCTAACACTATTTACTACATTGACAATCACAGGGGACTATAACTATTTAGACATACATTTAGAATAAAGCCATGATAACACACTAGAGGTTATGCCCACGCCAGCGCTAATGCCCGCGTCACCGCTAATAATCTAGATTTAATGATAACACGCCAGCGCTAATGCCCACGCCATCCCTAATGCCCACGCCAGCCCTAATGCCCACGCCAGCGCTAATGCCCACGCCAGCCCTAATGCCCACGCCAGTGCTAATGCCCACGCCAGTGCTAATGCCCACGCCAGCGCTAATGCCCATGCCAGCGCTAATGCCCACGTCACCGCTAATAATCGACACTAAGACAGCTGCTGATCATGACTCAAGTCAACAACAGCAGCAAAGATTTGTGTTGCGTTAAATGATTTATATTTAAACTAATATGTGTGTGTGTGTGCAGGTTGCTGAGGACTGCAGAGTTGATGCAGAGTGTGTGTTAGACCCATACACTCCGCTGACTGCAGCTCAGAGAGACGTCCAGAGACAGAACACACTCCAGTTGCTACGGCAATGCCTACAGATTCCAGAGAGTGAGGGAGAACTTCAGGATACACTCACACTCATTCAGGAGCTCAACAACACACAGGTACACAGACACACACAGACACACACACACACAACAACAACTCACAGATACACACACACACTTACATACATACATATTTTTGTACACCTGTGACAGTGTCTGTGTCTGTGTGTGCGTGTGCGTGCGTCCGTGTGCGCGCGTGTGCGTGTGTGTGTGTGTGTTTATGTGTGTGTGCGTGTGTTTATGTGTGTGTGCGTGTGTGTCTGTGTCTGTATGTATGTATGTATGTATGTATGTATGTGTGTGTGTGTGTGTGTGTGTGTGTGTGTGCAGGTGGTAGTGTCCTCTACAGATGAGCAGCTGAGTGCCCAGCTCCAGAGCAGTTGGCCGCGTTTCTACGAGTCGCCCGCAGAACACTGCAGCCTCTGCCAGTTCCCTCTGTTTAAGGGAGGACAGAGGTACACACACACACACACACTCTCTCTCTCTCTCTGTCTCTCTCACACATACACACACTCACTCAACACATGTCTCATGGCACTAGAATTGGAGATACATATAGGAAGAAACCTTGAGCAGATCCACGACTCAAGGGCCTGACCCATCTGCCTAGGGTCAGATAAATGAAGGTTAGTTAGGTGTAGAGAATGGAACATGGTGTTTAAAGCCACCTGAGGTGTATGTTACAAAGAGGTGGGATGGTTACATATCCAGTATGATAATGCATGAATCCCATTTAGTGTCAGAAAGTTCAAATAGTCCAGTGTAGGAATGAATTGTCTAGGGGGATTAGGAGTTGTCGTAGGGCAAGTAGTGGGTCGCTAGGCTGCACGGGCCAGGAATCCGGGTAAGAGGACAGCAATAGGGCAGTCGTAGGGATGGGACTTCAGGTGAGTTGAGGGCCAAACACAAGGATGGCTGATGACTGGTAATGGTATACCTCACAAGTGAGGTAAGGGGGAAGAAAGACAGATATAGAGTGGGTTAGTATTACTATTAGTCATGATGGTTAGTATTAGTATAATCATGATGGTTAGTATTACTATTAGTCATGATGGTTAGTATAACTATTAGTCATTAGTCAAGTTACAGATATAGAGTGGGTTAGTATAACTATTAGTCATGAGTTAAGTTATAGATATAGAGTGGGTTAGTATTACTATTAGTCATGATGGTTAGTATTAATAAGTTACAAGAACACACTGTTTACTTTCATGCACACATGCACTTTGAGTAACGTCTTTAGCTTGCCTTTAGTAATGTGTTTTCCTTCTGTGGTTTGTGTGTGTATGTCTGTGTGTGTGTGTGTGCGTGTGTGTGTAGCTCTGTTGCAGGGCAGGAGGACTGCTGGTTACTGACTGAGTCTCATCTGCAGACAGCCTCCATTCAGCTGAAGATTTGCACCAACACACAGTGCCTGGCCCTACACAGCCTCATAGATATACACCCAGGTACACACACACAAACACACACACACACACAGTACTGCACGCCAGCCCAGCTCCTTAACCACTACACTACCACCGCAGATGTTACTAATGACTAATAATGCCTCAGACATCAGATTATCAGATCACTTTATAGTCTCTTAGTCTCTATGGGCTGGTGTGTGTGTGTGTGTGTGTGTGTGTGTGTGTGTGTGTGTGTGTGTGTGTGTGTTACTGATTATTGTGTGTGTGTGTGTGTGTGTGTGTGTGTGTGTGTTACTAATGACTAATAATGCGTCAGACATCAGATTATCAGATCACTTTATAGTCTCTTAGTCTCTATGGGCTGGTGTGTGTGTGTGTTACTGATTATTAAGTGTGTGTGTGTGTGTGTGTGTGTGTGTGTTACTAATGACTAATAATGCCCCAGACATCAGATTATCAGATCACTTGGTCTCTATGGGCTGGCTTTATTATTTTAGAAATGCATAACACCATGTATGTATATTTATGTGTTTGTGTGTGTGTGTGTGTGTGTGTTCACAGGTCTGTTTAATGTGGGGAATAAGCTACTAGTGAGTCTGGATCTGTTCTTTAAGATCCGTAACCACCTCAGACTGGGTCACGATCCAGCACAAGCTGCTGTTGCCATATTGCAGAACGTCCAGAACCAACCAGGTACACACACACACACACACACCGCACAAATACACACACACTGCACAAATACACACACACACATATGCTTACAAAAGTATTGAGAGTAGCTAAGTCCTCTGCTCAGTCATCAGTATTAATTCTACTAGATTTATCTGCAGCCTTTGATACTGTAAACCATGACATTCTCCTTTCTATACAATCTGAACTGGGAATTTCTGGAAAAGCACTTGACTGGTTTGAATCTTACCTTAAAGGGCGTTCTTTCAGCGTGTCTTGGCAGGGACAGGTATCTAAGTCTCATGACCTCACCACAGGTGTGCCTCAGGGATCAGTATTAGGACCCTTGCTTTTCTCTATTTACACCACTTCCTTAGGTGAGACCATTCGCTCCCATGGATTTGACTATCACTGTTATGCAGACGGCACTCAACTTTACCTGTCTTTCCCACCTGATGACTCTAGTGTTTCCCACCGGATTTCTGCATGCCTTAAGGATACTTCAGCCTGGATGAAAGATCGGCACCTTCAGTTTAATCTCTCAAAAACTGAGTTTTTGGTGTTTTCTGCTAAAACAGCTATTCCCCAACAGATTAACATCCAGCTTGACTCAATTTCACTGACCCCAACTAGATCGGCACATAACTTGGGCGTTGTAATTGATGAACGACTTAACTTCTCAAAGGTCCTCCTAAGGTTCCCAAAGGTCATGGAATATCTGGAATATCATGGCATTTTGGGAAGTCTATTCCAGACATGTAAAGTCACCAAATTTTATCATTTTGGAGGCAAAGTCATGGAATATCAGAGAATTTTGTTGTAGCAGTTTAAAATTTACTTGCCAAAATACATTAATACAAATATATTTCCACTCAGAATTGGTGTATATCTGGTTATTAGCTTTATTGCTTGCTTGAGTAGTTGTGGTTAGCCCAACTTTGTTCATTCAATACCCATTTATTCATCTCCCACGCTGAAATGTTCTGACTAACTATGGGACTGTTCTGATATCTTTGGTCGGTATATTGTTCATTATAAAGTAGGTCATGGAAATTCAGGGTTTTTTTTGTCAGAGAAAAGTCATGGAATATTACATTTCACTTAGTGGGAACCCTGACAAACACACACACACACACACACACACACACACACACACACACACACACACACACACACACCCCACATAAACACACACACACACACACACACACACACTCTGACTCTCCGCTCCTCTGCCCTAGTGAGTACGCTGAGTGGGTGTGAGCTGTCGGAGCTCGTGTCGTTGGTGCTGGCTGGCTACTGGGCGTTTGAGAGCCTGACGCTGCGCGACTACAACGACATGATCTGTGGAGTGTGTGGCGTTGCACCCAGGGTGGAGATCGCTCAACGCAACAGCAACAACACACTACTGCTGCGTAATGTAGAGGTGAAACACACACACACACACACACACACACACACAGGGTGCGATTTGTTGGGGGGGGGGGGGGGGGGGATATCCTCCTTTGGACTTGATATCCTCCCCTCTGCTTAATTATTTTCATTATCGGTGGGGCAACATTTATCCCCCTCTGCCCCTCATATTGATTAATGCTACTTCATATAAGTACAGCGCTGCAACGTGACAACAGTCTAGTACATAATAATCTGACATCAGAAACACACCGTCACTGTCAGCGCTCGTGCTGCTGACACTGGTTGCGGGATGACTGGTTAATTTGGCCTTGATCATGCAGGACATTTCAGAATGTCGACTGTGTAACCAATCATAAATGGCGAGTTTCAATGGAAAAGTTAGCTGGACAAATGAAAGAAAACGAGAAAGATTCAGTGCAGCATATAGTCATATTTTAGAACCTTCAAAATTAGATTACTGATGCAACTGAGATGTAGGACAACTCCACGTAGAGTAGAACATATTGGTGAGGAGAGGTGAGGAGATACTATTAGGTGAGGAGATACTTGCTGAATGTCACAAAAAGTGTTACATATTAGAAATTGCTTGGCATCACTTACCTGTGGTTGCGGAGGACGAACGAGAAACCACTCGTTTGATAAATCGGCCAGTAGGCCTAGTGGAATAACTTTCAGAAATAATCTGTGCTGCAAAAGCGAATGTTGGTGGCTATTTAAACTATCTAGCGGGTGTTTTAACAGCTGCAAGAAATAGAGGCTTCATGGTCATGGCCCATGTTCTGGTTCGTAAATTATTTTCATAAAAGTCCAAGTTGCATCATAACTTCACTCTCCAAACTCTTCTCTCCAATGTAGCCTATTAACTGACAGTATGACAGTAGACTATTTATTTTCTGTACAATAAACACATTTATTTTTTCAACTTTTGCAATATTACACACTTGGCTACTGAACGCAAATCTGCAGGAGAGAGAATGCATGTACGCAGCGATTACAAAATGTGTAGGCTATTTGGTTACCAACAAAGAATGGCAGCCAATTCACTAACTCAAGACTTCAATGCCATGGTCGCCCAACGAAACTGATAAGATGTTTCTCTCTCTCTCTCACTCTCTCTCTCTCTCTTTCTCTCCCTCTCTCCCTCTCTAGTTCACGTGGCCTGAGTGTGCTGTGTCTGACGAGGTTCAGGTGGATGACTTCTGGCTGACGATGGAGAACGAGGCGCTGGAACAGGCCGCCTTCCCCTCCAGCCCGCCAATCACACGCTTCGACGCCTCCATCATCGCACCCTTCGTCCCGCCCCTCATGAGGGCAGCTGCCGTCATCAACACAGAGAAGGACAAGAGTAACACACACAGCCCCGCAGGTGGACACACACACACACACACACACACACACACACATGTACACACACACACACACACATGCACATGTACACACGCACATGTACACACACACACACACAAACCCGCACATGTACACACACACACACACACACAGCCCCGCAGGTGGGGACACACACACTCTCACACACACACACACACACAGCCCCGCAGGTGGACACACACACACACACACACACACACAGCCCCCGCAGGTGAACACGCACACACACACACACTCACTTCACACACACACACACACACACACACACACAGACACACACAGACACATGTACACACACACACGCACAATGGACACAGAATCACACAGAGAAATATTCACTCACTCAAACATTAATGAACTCGTATAATGGACCGTGTGTGTGTGTGTGTGTGTGTGTGTCTACACAGGGGACCCCTCCACTCTGGTGCGCTTGATCCATGAGGGTCATCTGAAGCCAGAGCAGATGCATGAACACACACCAGTGGAACTGCAGAGTGTGTTAGAGTGCTGTGGAGCTCCCACATCACCCAACAGCACCAAGGTACAGGTGTGTGTGTGTGTGTGTGTGTGTGTGTACACTTCTAAGTAGATAGATAGATAGATAGATAGCCGCATTCATTGCTAGTAGCCTGCATGATGGTTTCTTTCACTATTGCTTGTCAACAACAATTTGCAATTAAAATATACAAAATAAACGTTGTTTCCTAGATAGATAGATACTTTATTGATTCAAGGCACATGTCTGCTGCCAAGACACATGTCTCTCAAATGTATTTAAAGTAAAACTAGGAAGTTTAATGGGTTCCTCCGGACAATTCTTCCCACGTTTCATGGGAATGCTCTCTCTCTCTCTCTCTCTCTCTCTCTCTCTCTCTCTCTCCCCTCTTGTCTCTCTAGGAGGAGTTGTTGGAGAGTGTATGTTCCCTGTACACACACATCCAGAGTGGCCAGCTGACCGGTCCTCCTCCTCCCTCTCACCTGACTGCAGGCAGACTTAGTAAAGTCTGTCCTCACCAGGTAATACACACACACACACACACACACACACACACACACACACACACATAGTTTTGTGTCTGAACCGGCTGTACCGGCTATTTTATAATTTACCGACATTTGGCTGATGCTCATTTCCAGGCATACGCATACACACCCCTCAGATACACACCTCTCAGATACACACCTCTCAGATACACACCTCTCTTACACACACACACACCTCTCTCTTACACGCACCTCTCACACACACCTCTCTGTGTTATTCACACCTGTTTGGGTGTAAACAGTGTGTGTGGACAGGGTGTGTAGGCCTGGTGACTGATTTCTGTGTGTGTGCGTTTGCAAAACCAAAACTGAGATGTGTTAAGAAAGGGAGATGCTCCCAGGTTTATTACAAGCCAGCTCGGAGGAGAAACATGAAACAAGTTGCCTCAAGTCACCTCTCAATTGTCCTTTCTCCCAGCCTTATATTCTGTTAGCAGGGTCTTTGTCTTTGTCAGTGGAAAAGTTCAGACACGCCCCGGACATATGCGTGCTAAATTGGCGCCGACCACCTATGGTGAAGTCTGCCATAAGACAAAAGCTGGGTCGTTGTACATGACAAAAGGCTTGATTTGCAGATGGTTGAGGCGTGTCTTCACACAATCGTCAGTTAATGCAAAAATGAGGCAGACAGACTGATGAAGTTAGTCACATTTGTATACAGTATGTTCTTACAAATAATTTTTTACTACATGTGTGTGTGTTTGTATAAATGTGTGTGTGTGTGTGTGTGTGTGCAGGTGGTGTGTGGCAGTAAGTATCTTGTGCGGACTGAGAGTGCGCGGGACCACGTGGACTTGCTGGTGTCGTCGCGCTTCTGGCCAGTGGTGTATGTGGCGGACTGTGGCCAACAGGTGGCGCTCTGCACAGAGGCACTGTACCCTCCCCTGGCACGCAGCATGTGGGGCGGCAGGCAGGCCGCACTCAGCCACTCTCTGGACACACAGCAGGTCAGCAGCAGGGTGAGGGTGGGGCAGGGGCACGTCATGGGGCTGGAGAACTCTTAAGGGCTATAGAAATGTGTGAGGGTATATGTCAGTGGTGCTATAAAACTCTAAAGGGGGTATATTATAGAACTGTGTGAGGGGGTATGTCAGTGGTGCTATAGAACTCTAAAGGGGGATATTATAGAACTGTGTGAGGGGGTATGTAAGTGGTGCTATAGAACTCTAAAGGGGGTATATTATAGAACTGTGTGAGGGGGTATGTAAGTGGTGCTATAGAACTCTAAAGGGGGGGTATATTATAGAACTGCGTGAGGGTGTATGTAAGTGGTTCTTTACAGTAGAACTCTAAAGAGGGGGGAATCTTGGCTGTAAATGTGTGATTTGGGCTTGTTCTGTTGTACTAATCTCTCCCCTCTGTGTGTGTGTGTGTGTGTGTGTGTGTGTGTGTGTGTGTGTGTGGTTATGTGTGGTTATGTGTGGTTGTGTGTGTGTGTGTGTGTATGTGTGTGTGTGTGTAGCCGGTGTTGTGTGAGGAGCTGCAGGAGCACCTCCAGAACTCTGACCCGGCGCTGTTGGACACGTCCAGTTTGGACTCCTCTCCTCTGCACCCCCTCACACACTCCGCCTCTCGCTGGGTGCTGCAGCCCCCGACACACGCACACCCACACCCACACACACACACACACCCACACACACACACACACACACACCGCTCCACAGACGCCTGCTCTGCGCTGCAGCCCTACCTCAACTCCGTCCAGGAGGAGGGCTCGAACGAGGACGCCACTGCCCCGGGTGCCCTGCGGGACCAGGAAGTGACCTTTGAGAACGCGGCGTTCTACTTCCTGTACAACCGTCTGCTGGACTTCCTGTGGAGCCGCGAGGTGGTGAACGGGCAGATCTCCGAGGTGCTGCAGAACTGCGGGCCGGGAGAGGTGGTGATCAGGGACGCCCTCTACAGGCTGGGAGTGGCACACATCAACACCCAGCACGAGGACATGCAGGAGGAGCAAACGCACGAGTGAGAGAGAGATGGAGGGATGCACAGAGAGGAGAGAGAGAGAGAGAGACAGGGTGAGTGATGGAGAGAGAGAAAGAGAGAGAGAAGAATGATGGAGAGAGAGAGAGAGTTATGCACAGTAACACAATACACAAGGAACCACATAGACAGAGTGAGAGAAAATGTGAGTGTGAGTGTGTGTGAGTGTGTGTGAGTAAGTGTGAGTGTGTGTGTGTGAGTGTGAGTGAGAAGGAGAGAGGGTAAGAGAGAGGAAGAGGTGTGTTTTAATGCAGTTGTTCTGAGGGCCCTGAAGAGATTACTCAGTAGAATGAAATGCTGCCCTCTATCTGTGGAGCGGGAAACAGCAACTCATACCTGAGGACGTTGTGTGTGTGTGTGTGTGTGTGTGTGTGTGTGTGTGTGTGTTGCCTGTTGCATAGTATCTGCTGTTGAAAAGGCGAAAGTGGAAGGGAGAGTAATTCCCCTCTGTGGCCAGCAGGTGGCGGTACAGCACTGTGAGATGTACGTGAGTGAGGCAGTGGTCAATATGCGGGAGGGGTGTCATTCGTGTGTGTGTTGTGTGTGTGTGTGTGTGTGTGTGTGTGTGTGTGTGTGTATTTAACTATATTTAAGTGTGTTTGGAAACCTGACTGTGTATTATGTTGAACACATGAATTTTTGGTGCTTTTACAGACACATAACTTAACACAACCAGCAGATAATTATCATATTTGTTTGTGTTTTATAGAATATTCATATTCAGGGGTTATCATTATATTACAAGTGGCCTGTAACTGAAAGTGCTGGTGTGTGTGTGTGTGTGTGCTATTATGTGTGTTAATATTTTAACTAATAATGTACAATATACAGTACTCTGCCCTCTGAATGTAAAGATGAACTTTGATCTCTGAAATTGCCTACATTTGTGTGCTTCTGTGTGTGTGTGTGTGTGTGTGAGAGAGAGAGATTAGATAATATAAATGTCTTGTCTTGGATGTTGCATCATATTGAAGACGCTTTTGTGGTGAAATAAATTAAAGGTGAATCTGCTCCAAGTGTCTCTGGGTGATGATCTCACATCCTGTCCGCTGCGAATGAGGAAGACCAGACCAGTGGAGCAGAAGTTGGATTTTTTGAAGTTGGGTTATTTGAAGCAGTTTCTGTGGTTATGGAAAGATTTACATTTATTCAGTTCCTTCCTGCTTTGGGATTGCTCAATCTCTCTCTCTCTCTCTTCCTCTCTCTCCTTCTCTTCCTCTCTCCATCCCATCCTAACTCTATCCTTCTTCCTCTCTCTCCATCACATCCTAACTATCCTTCTCTCTCTCCATCCCATCCTAACTCTTTCTCTTCCCCTCTCTCTCCATCCCATCCTAACTCTATCCTTCTCTCTCCCCTTCTCTCTCTCTCCATACCATCCTAACTCTATCCTTCTCTTCCTCTCTCTCTCTCTCTCCATCCCATCCTAACTCTATCATTCTTCCTCTCTCTCTCTCTGTCCCATCCTAACTCTATCCTTCTCTTCCTCTCTTGTCTCGTATTCCACGCAGCAGCCAGGGGATGTGTAGTGCGTACTGCTTGGTCAGACAGATGCAGGAGTATGTGAAGCCAGAGGAAACCGGCTTTAGAATAGAATAGAATTCTTTAATGTCATTGCACAGAATACAACGAAACCAGCTTTAATGGTTGGCACAAACCTGAATACAGCTATAAACTTTATATCGAAGAGGATTTATATTGAACATTTCAGAACATTTCATTTCATTAACATGTGGAAGAATACAGTTGGAAAGAATACATTATCATTTCATTAACATGTGAATAAGAATATAGTTTGATAGATACATGATATTGAAGATTACACACCAGCAGTCTCCAGACAAATTGCAAAAATATACAATCACCATCATGACCTCCTGACCCCAGGGGCGTGGCAGAATGCCCACACTACCCATCATGACCTGACCCCAGGGGCGTGGCAGAATGCCCACACTACCCATCATGACCTCCTGACCCCAGGGGCGTGGCAGAATGCCCACACTACCCATCATGACCTCCTGACCCTAGGCCCAGCAAGCCTGGCGCACAAAATTCTACAAACTCACCATCTGTGAGACTTGCACGATGGCGTCTTCTACAACACACACTGGACTCAGAGATGACCGCTACAGCCCACCTCCTTTAGACAGACACACAGGAGACAGGGGCTACTGCTCTACAACTCAAATCATTTTTCTGTTTTTAATTTTATTTATCATTTCATTTAACCCGCTGAGTCTCATTGAGATCTAGCATCTCTTTCAAGGGAGCCCTGGGCTCGCAAAAGTAAATTAGAAAAAAAGTACGCTAAGAGCAAGTCTGAAGACAAAGACTGACGTTGAGGCAGCATTTCAAACTTGTACCCATCATCAGTGAAGTTGATATATTAGATAGTTTTACAAATTCAACAGCGATAACACTCACCCCTAAGACACCTTTAGAGCAGTGAGATGCTGTGGGGTGCTGACCGGTCTGTCCTGTTCTTTCTTTTGTCCTGTCTTATATGTTGTTTTATGTCTTATATGTCACTATGCCTGCATAGGGAAATTGCCCCTCGGGGACAAAATAATTTAATTGCCC